>NW_027494372.1:0-278627 GCF_021521415.1 Bidens hawaiensis
ACACGAGCCCAAGGCTCTGATACCACTTGAAAGGACGTGAGAGGGATCGTAATCATGTTATGTTAACAATATGATGATCAATGGCGGAAACACTAATCAAATGGATAAAACACATGTCAATTCACACACAGACCCACTAATATTCATATGACATGTAAGTACAAGTGATTTGCTCTCTTCTCTCAAGATTACTCTCCAAGATTACAAGATATGACATGAAAGCTCCTCCTATTTATACTAAGAACCAATAGACCATATAAGCTGAGTGTGGTGTATAAGCTCATACGCCAGTATAAGCTTATACGTTAACCAAACTTATACACTCCTTGCAATATATATCTAACAATATTGGGCTCGTTTAACCAGTTCAAGACCAAGCTCCAACAGACTACCACTCGGATATTGCTTAGACTAACAAACTCAATCTCAAGTCATTCTCCCCCTATCTCTTGATAGTCTAACACATTACCTCCTTAAGCTTCAGAATCGACATGTATAACTGTTGAAGTTTCTGAACTTTCGATTTGACGGATATGTCTTTTTCAACATCAACTTGATTGGATGAGTCCTTTTTCTTAACGATCCAATGATATAACTTGAAGTGGATCTTTTCACATAAAATTTCAATTTTTCAAACTTCTTTTCATTACAATCTTTCAAATCAACAACTTCAACATTTGGCTTCCTCATAACATCTGACACCTTGTCGTCTTTTCTTCTGAACGTTTGTTTCGGAGGACCCTTTGGAATATTTAATTGGACGTTTAAGCTTGTAATTTTAGATTTTGATTTTTGAAATTTTTTTTCTGTTTTCAAAACATCTTGGTCGCCCACATCTGATTTTGGAATGTAAACAAACTTAGAACTATTCTTGTACGAGTAAGAATTCTTAGTTCGTTTACGTTTGTCTTTTTGAACAAAGATATCCTTATTGAGTTGATTTCGTTATTGGATTTCTTTCTTGCTCTCGGATATTGTACCATGAACGGATAAAACCTTATTAACTTGCTCACGCTTTACATTTGTAATTCCTGTTTAAGTGCAGCATTTTCGGTAATGAATCTGTTTTTTGTTTTCTCATTTGATCAACCTTAACCAAAAGTGCCTTTTCGCGTTTTTGAAGTTTATGATAAGTTTCCTTAACTCATTCAAGCTCATCTAGTAACGAGTCAGTGTGAGATTTTAACTTTTTGTACTCCTTACATTTTTCACAAGATTTAGCTTCCTCGGCTTTGTTTTCAACGTTGAACGCCAACAATTATTCTAAAACCAAATCTTCATCACATTCTGAAACACCATCATCATCGAATTTTGGAGTGTTTTCAATTTCTGTTAATGACGGTTCTTCAGATTTTAAAAACAAGTCATGATTTTTTATCTTCTCGATAAACTGAGAAAATTTGCATGTGTTGTGGTTGGATTGAATTGCTATAACAAATGTACCCCAAACTTCAGGTGACGTCTCAACAAGCGAATCTGCCAACCTATCAATGTAGTCTAACTCGCATTTCATTTCGTTAACAAGCTCGCAATATCGATTGATTAACGAATCAAACGATTCTTCAGTCAATATATCAAGCATATTGAATTCTCTCTTCAAAGCTTGTCTTCTATTTCTACTCAAACTTGAAAAATCCATTTTGCTCGTAAATTAAGAAAATCAACATTTTCTGGCTATAATTCCTTTTTACGTATATATCTTATACGTTGATTACTTATGTGTCGTCCATGTACGGAGCAACCAACCTTATCCGCTGAAAAACAACTTATGATGGATGAATTCGCTTATGTCAATATGTGGAAACTAGTAAACGTGTAAACTTATACGGATCAATCAAACATCATCATTCCATGCATCCATATATGTCAACTTTTACGTCAAATTCAAACAACTTTATACGGACATGTTCAAGTAGCGTGTAAGCACAGTCAACCATGACATTGAACATTCCTTCAATCAATATGCGGCCAATCGTTCATGACCTGTGCGTTTCAATCAATTTGTAATTGTTTTCCACTCAGCCTAATATGCGGCAACATGTACGTGAGAAATTCTTTCAATTAGCCGTCCACTAATGCGTCCGAGTATGTGTATTTATCAATCAAAATGTGGCATCTCGAAAACGTGTATCTTGATTCCTATTGAGCCGTCCACAATTGACCCACCCCTTAAACGGTTTCTATTTTCTAAGTTTAGATCGACAACTTAGTGGACTGTAACTCGTACTAATCAAACTTATACGTCCACTTGTTCACAACTGATACGGCAACCAAATTTTCAAAACATATACGGAGAACCCCTGTTTTATACACTGTAACAATATCAACGTATCAGAAGTATGAGAGAAAAAAAATATATAAAAAATATTATTTTTAAAGTTAGAATTAATTCTTTAAAAGTTTTTAAGTTTTCTCCTTAAGAGGTGTTTTCTTTTGATCCAACCCATACATACATATATGTGTGTATATATATATATAGACGGAGAGGATAAAAACTCCTAAAAAATATTTTTAATTAAAAATATTATTTTCAAAATTCTGTTTTTTTCAATATTATATATTTTGTTACTGTTCACTAAAAAATAAAATAAAAAAGATGTTGTAATGCACATACATATTACAGTGCGATACTGTTGTATTACACATGTGTATTATAATGTATTTTTATGTTCAATAGTGTTTAATTGTATATTCAATATTTGTGTATCGTACATATGTTGTAGTGTTGTATTATATGCAAAAAAAAATGTCGATGTAGTGCACATTTGCATTAATGTTGTGTTACACATACGTACTACGCAACACAACACTCTTCTAAATATGCAATGCACACTATCACACATGCGCATCGACGAAATTCACTACGAAGGTTTTTTTTTTTTTAAAATATCAACATATAAGAATAATGGAAAAAAAAACTAGACTAAAAAAATTAAAAATAATTCTTTAGGAGTTTTTAAGTTTTCTCTTTAGTTTTAATTTGATCTTACCCCTATATGTGTGTGTGTAGGGGGTCTAAACAGAACTAGATAACTAATAAATAATTATTTTTAACTTTTGTTCATACAATATTTTGTAATTTGTTTTCTTTCATTATTCTAATTAGTTGATGTTGTTTCTAAAACTGTTAATGTCGTGCATATGTGCAATAGTATGCATTGCATATACCTAATTGTTTTTTTATTACATATTATACAACACAATTTACAACACACATTATTTAATACATGCAAATACAACACTATTGCTTGTACGCAATACACATTATTGTATATATGTAAATATGTAATACAACACAAATGCACTATATAGAAAATTTTTTATTTTTGCATATAATATAACAATAGCGCATATACAATAGAACCAATTGTATATATGATATTAAACACTATTGCACAAATAAAATGCACTCTAGTGCACTTATACAATAAATTAAAACCTCGATGTATTATATATGTTCACTAAAATGAGTTTTTTTAATATTTTTTTATTTTTAAGTTTTTTTATACTTATTTTCTTGTGAAGAATAACAATATTAAAAAAGAAAGAAAAAAATATCAAAATATTTTTTTTAATTAAATTAAAAATATTTTTTTATTAGTTCTGTAATTCTCTCTTTAAGTAAGAGTTATATCTTGATCCTCTCCCTATATATATATATATATACACATATATTATATATATATATATATGTGTGTGTGTGTATATATACATACATATACATATATATACTACTATGAAACCCGTATGATGAGGCAACGATGATAATTTTGCAACGCAATACTCGAGTTACGTTAGTTTATCAATTCCATTGCGATTTATTGTATAGCACATCTGTTACTTTTCTTATTCGTAGGATTAGTGCGGAGAATTAATTGTTGTGACCAGTACCGGTTACCAAGATACCCATTAACATATCTTTTTATTTTTACCAAAACATGGTAACTACACAAGAGTAAATAATGCAAGAAATGACATGTTGGGAGACCCAACATTTAACTTCACTTGTTTTTAACCATATACAATCACAACATTATATCACCAGTTATAATTTTAGTAACTAAAAAAACCGCATAGCAACACAAATATTTCTTTCTAGGATAAAGTGGAATTCATTTACAAACGTTAAATTAAACCATTAAAAATGAAAACTACATCCAAATATTTTTTATCATAATCTCTATAGACTATATACACATAGCCTTCCCCTGTATAATATAGTTTCAAGTACAGGAAACACATCCACACCTAATGGCTTCCTAATGTTAACAAAGTAAGCTCTCGTACCACCCTTTCGAATGCTCCGGCCTCCATCCATACAAGATTGCTCCACAGAAACGCCTTGGCACAATCCTTGCCAAATCACATGGCAGCTAAATCCCCTTGTATTCCTCCACGAATGATGTATTGCGCTTGACTATGCAACATAACAAAGCCAAACATGCCCTAAGCTGGTAATACCCGAACATGATTCCAACATCACTCAAGGCGTTCTTTACCCATTTTGCAAGTAACAGGAAGACACCAATAAATGTAACGCAACACAAATTGAAGAAACGTGGATCTACTCACTGGTAGCAGATCTACTTTCCTCGGGTTTTGACTGTACTATTTCACCGATGGTTCTTCTGGATCTGTGTTCTTCCACCTACAAAATGAACAACGCCGTTAACTTACCCCTCAGAAAGGGACAGAGGGGTCCTCTTTGGGGTAACCCTCCGGCGTGAGAATAAGTATATGTAGGAGAAGATAATAATGTGAGAGTAAGGGAATCTGGAGATTATTGCTTAATAGCTGAATACTGTATGATTGTGTGACTGTGTTTTTGTATATCTTTCCTTGTGGAGTTGATGCTGTATTTATAGTGCTAGGGTTTCCACTGATTGAGCTGGGACCAAATTAGGGTTTTGTTGGCCTCCTCCAATCGATTTGCGCCACGTGTCCTTGGAGACACCTGGTGCTTTTTCATTGGTTATAATCACGTGGTAACCCATGAGTCATGCTGAGCTGTCCACCTTTCATTTAGCAGCTGTCAACATCAGCATATCCTTATTCCTTAAAAAGATGCCTTCTGGAAGGTTGTCTGACGTGCACAATCAAGGTTGCCCTAATCCTGATTTGGATAAGGACGAGGTTGATTATGTGCATGTGTGATATGCGCCCATCCTGAGGATGCGCGAGGTCTTCTCTTTATTCTCACGCGCAGATATTTCATGCGCAGATGTGATACGCACAAGCATGTAATACACGTCACGCGCGGATGCCCCACGCGCAGCTGCGCCATGCGCAACTGTGATATGGGTGGGCATGTATGATGCGCGAGTATGTGATATGCGCCGCGCGCGGATGCGCCACGCACGATGTGATATGCATAAGCATATATGATGCGTGAGCATGTGATACGCGCGAGCATATGTGATGCATGAGCATATGTGATGCGTGAGCATATGTGATGCTTGAGCATATGTGATATGTGCAAGCATGTGATGCTTGAGCATATGCGATATGCGCTGTGCGCATAAGTTTTGGCTTTGTGCCTTGATAATATCTTTGATTTCTAATGTCTTGTATATATCTTGTGGGTTGACCCGCCCCGCTCGATGTTGAGGCGGGTACATACCTCTTCAAGCCCCCCCAGTCTAATGTGTGTCTTATCTCGCGCTAGCGCGGTAAGATAGATATTAGACTTACTGATTTGGTCTTTTTAATGGGGTTTTGTCGTTTTCTTGGTTGTTTCCATCGTTGCGCGAAGTTCTATCCATTTGGTTGAAACGAAGGGTCCAAACACGTGGTTGGTTGGTGGTGACGTGCGCCGGAAACGTGTCAGACGTTTCGTGTGCTCGAGGTGCTACAGTTGCCTTTCATGTCCCCTCGCACAGCTGTCTGGAACACGTGTCGCGCTCGCATTGGTTTGCACCTGCGAGTGGGGGCGCGTCTCTGCTCCGTGGCAGTTCCGTTACGTTTTTATGTCCCCTCAACAGTGTTAGGGACACGTGCCGCGCCCGCGTTGGCTTACACCTGCGAGTGGGGGCGCGTGAAATCCGATCAGTTGCCAATTTTCTCTCTCCTGGGCCTATAAAAGCAGGCCCTTAGGAAAAATTTTTATCTTCATCTTCATTGTTGTGTACTCCAAAGATTCTATCTTTCCGATTTTCTGGTTATTGCTTCCAGATACCCTGTTATCTGTTGCTGTTGTTATTGTATGTCTGATAGCTCAGACTCCTCTAACCCCTCAATCACCTCTATTGCCTCTCGAAGACGCCGTGTGAAATCTGTGGTGATGTCGACATTGAAGCAAAAGGGCAAGGGGAAGAGGGTTGTTGAGACCACATCGGAGGAAGTAGGGAGGACCAAGGCCACGAAAAGGTGGAATGAAATCCCCTGCAAACTGAGGCAGGCCGATCTCGACAGCCTCATCTCGTCACAGGGTTTTCTCCCTGTGTTTGGCTGCATGTTGCCTGTGGCCGGGCAAACGGCGGCGGACCCGCCTCCCGGCTATATTTCACTGTACACCCATTTTTTCACCCACTGCAACCTTCGTCTTCCGATGAAAAGGTTTGTAGGCGCGGTGTTACGGTTTTTCGGGATTCATATATCCCAAGTCCATCCGTTTGGACTTGTGCGCATGACTCATTTCGAGTTCATGTGCAAATCACAGCGCGAGGAGCCCACCCCTCGGCGCTTTCAATTTTTTTACAAGCCCAAGATCCAAGATTCTTGGATCTCCTTTATTCCTCGCAGTCAGAAGGTTAAGTGCAGCACCGTGTCATTCAAGAGCCTTCATGACTGGTCTGAGAGGTTCTTCTACATCAGGGCTGGTGTAATCCCCATCCGCATGACGATGCGCGCGATCGATTCTGCGCCCGCGGATGCGGATGTTATTAAGAACCCAACCGGCGCCTGGGTTAAGAAACTATCCGCCGAACCATCCCCCGCCAAGAAAATTCGCGAGGAGGCGCTGGTGGGGGTCGGCATGAGTAAGCTGTGGGCTGACAGCGCGGCGGAGCCTGTCATCCAAGTGGACGGCTTGCGTAAGTTATCGCATTGCTTTATTTCCGCGCTAATAAAATTTGCCTTTGCTGATATTATTTGTCTTGTTTTTGCGCAGTAACCAAGGAGTTTTTCCACGCCGCATACGACGATCAAGTGGAGGGTGGCTCCGTCCCGCTGGGCGCTGGGGAGGTGGGCTTCCCAGATCGCTTCGATGACATGTTCATCCCTGTGGATCTAGAATTTGACTTTAATAGCGACGCGCCTGGTAAGCCTTCGCACTTATGCTTATTCCTTTAGAATACCAAAGTTTATTAACAGTTCTGTTGCTTGTATTTGCAGATGCGCTCGAAAACTACGAGCTGGAGCTCGCGGAAGAGGAGGAGGAGGAAGAGGAGGCGCCCCTACTAAAGCGCAAAGCTAAGAGGAAATCTGGCGCAGGGGGCAGTAAGAAACAGAAGAAAGATGACACCCCTGTCGCTCATCCCCATTCTCAAACGAAGGGACCTGAGGAAACCCAGGTGTTTACCACCAAGGTTTCTTTAGCTTCCCTGCCTGTGAAAGTGGGCAGACCTCCTGTCCACTTGAGGTATGGTGGCGTGACCTCCTCCCTTCACGCGGCTGAAGAGAGAAGCAGTGCCGCGCCTGCGAAAGGTATACTTTGCTTACCCATAATGGTTCAATGAGGGCGATTCTGATTGAATTATTATTAAATCTTTTCGCATTTGAATGTTTGCAGGACCGGCGACGGTAGCAGATCAGCCGCAGGCGCAACAAGGTGCTGAGGCTGCGCCGGGGGCTGCTTCGAAGTCCCCTGTTCTACCCTCAGAAAAGGGTAGAATGAACTTTATGGCGATGTTCGCCGCGCGAACAGAATTGCGCCAAGGTATGTTTTGCGCCATTGTCTTCTGAATTTTTTGTTTTGATCAAATCATAAACCATTTTTTGTTGTTGATTTGTTCATAGGAGTTGTAGCTGGCGTACAAGCTGCTGGTGACACTCCTGGCGCCGTTGCCGGCGCCGCTGGTTCTGCTCCTGCTCCTGCTAGTGCTGAGTCTCCCCTTATTGGGATTACAAAGGAGCAGGAAGCCGTATTGCGCGCCGAACTGGCGGCGTCGAGACCTCCCTCGCCTCCTCCTACGCGCAGCCCTCTCCGCGAGACTGGTTTGGAGCCCTCCAGGTCGCAGGAGAAGAGGCCGATTGAAGAAGATGAGGAGGATGAGGGAGCTCAAGCTGAAGACTCCTTCGGAGTCCGTGCCAGCCCTGCGATGCCATAAGACTTCGCAGCGCAGACTTCTGGTGAGGCTGGCGCTGACTTTTCTGCTTCATCCCCGCAGGTATGTTTTAATTTGTTGCTCCGCTGCGCGTACTTCCATATAAGTATGTTTTTATGACTTAGAACATTTCTTGTGTTTTGCAGGAAGGTGACCACGTTTACCGCCCGAGATGGAATATTAACGAAGACAGTTCCTTCCAATCCATGGGTGTATGCGAGGACTTCTGGGCTCATGCCGTGCCTCCTACTGAAAGGAGGTATCAGGAGGGGCGCACCCGCGCTGACTTGCTCAACGATTACATTTTCGCTGGGTCGGCTTTCTTTGCTGCCTCCCAAGAGCTTCATCGTGATTATATTAAAGTACGCGATGCTCTTGTGGAAGCCCAGCAAGAGGCTAAGGTGGCTGCCTGGAACCTTTCTGATGCTCGCGCACGAGCTGAGAAACTCCAGGCGGAGCTCAGCGAAAACCGAGCAAGTGCCAACACCGCCTTTATTAAGCGCGGGCATGAGCTCCAAGCTGCGCGGGAGAAGCAGCAGGTGGCGGAGGCCGAAGTTGCCAAGTACGCGCGGAGAGTGCGTGACTTGGAACTGGAGGCGGAGGCGCGTGACCAAGCTATCGTCCAGAGTATCACTGAGAAATCATCACTGGAGAGTGAGGTTGCGCGCCTGAAGAAGGAGTTGGCGGCCGCGCAGGCCGATAGAGATGAGGCCTTGGCGACGGCAGCGTCTAGCCAGGAAGCACTTGATGCTGCGCAGGCGGAGAAAGAAAAAATTTTGGCGGCAGCAGCGTCTGATAAAGAGGAGCTAAAAAAGACCAAGGAAACTGTTGAGTTATTAAACTCCCAGGTTCCTGCCCTCGAGACGTCTGTCGCTGGCCTCGCGCAGGATCGCCAATGGCTGGTGTCACAGGGCATGACTCGTTGCGCTTTGGCGATGAAATATTCTGGCGAGTTTCAGGCCCTTGTGATGGACTGCAATGCTGCCGCGCGCTTGGTGGGTCGAGCTGAAGGGTTTACGGATGGCTATGAATATGGCTTGTTGAAGAAGAACCCATCCGAGTACCCTTACAAGAGCGACGCGGCCTGCACGGACATGGCCGCGGTGGGGGAGAAGTATATGAATACTCCCATCCCCATCCTTGTGCAGGTACCTTGACCTTAATGAGTTTTTCTTGATTAATTTTCCAAGTGTTTTGTACTCAATACTTTTCTAATGATTTGCAGATAGCTGCGCTTGCTGACCAGCCCGACCTCGGCGCGCTAAAGAAGTTGCTCGATGAATGCGAGGGGGCTGGTGGCGATGATGGTGGCGCGGGGGATGTTGCCCCTGCCAGCGGCTCTGGCGCGGCGAAAGAATCTGCTCCTGACACCGTCGTGATAGAAGACTCCATTGAGGAGGAAGAACTTGACTATGGTCAGTTTGGAGATGAGGAGCGGGCCGCGCCAGATGCTGCGGGAGATGATGAGGGTGATGAAGTGGCTGACGTCGACGTGGAGACTTGAGAAGCCCTTCATCTTTCTAATTTTTTTTTTGTTTTTTGTTATACTTGTAATTTGTAACTCATCACACTTGCAAATTTCAATGCTATGGAATGAGATTTGTTTTCCCTTTTTCACATCTTGCCCATTTCCATTCATCTCTTCATGTTTGCTTGTATAGATATAAGATATGCTTGCACGTTAAAATAAGAACAAGGTTGTAAGGAAATTATTTACTTAACCATAGTCCTATTTTGTAAGTGGTTTCGCAGTATCTTGTTTATGTTGACACGCGCGATGACTTTTCACTATTCCTTTTTTGCGCGTCGTTGTCGCGCGTTTTTTATATGGAATTATGAGTTTTAGCCATTACATGTCAGCATGTGTTACTCAGATATCCACTATGATTCCGCGCGCGACCTCGACCTGAGACCTTAACAACTATGATTTGGCATGTACTTTGCCTTAGTTGTGTTTAGGGATTTTTATGATTAGGCTGCGCGGGATGTAAGAAGGATGTTTGTGAGTGTTTTGAGCTAAGGCTCTTTGTTTTGGGCTAAGGCCCTGACGTTTTTAGAGTTAAGACTCGTTAACGTGTTTGAGCTAAGGCTCGTAGGTTTGGGCTAAGGCCCTGACGTTTTAGAGTTAAGACTCGTTAACGCGTTTGAGCTAAGGCTCGCGCATGTATGTTTTACTTCGTTTTATTTTGTTTTGAAGTCAATATAGTGTTGTCATATTGCTCCAAATTAATAATGGAAGTGTGAAACATGTATGCAAAGGTAATAGAACAAATATTGAAAGATAGCGCGAATCATCATTCATGATGGCTTAAAAGCCTTGATTACATATTTGAATTTTTACATGAAGCATTTTCTAAGCTGTGCTGCGTTCCACGCGCGCGGTATCTTTTTTCCATTCAAATCTTTTAAAGTGTACGCGCCTTTCCCCAATTCTTCTGAGATTTGATAAGGTCCTTCCCAATTGGGGGACATTTTTCTTGGGGGTATTGCGCGGCTAGCTTCATTGTTTCGAAGGACAAAATCATTTTTCTTGAAGTGGCATTCTTTAACGCGCTGATTATAATATTTTTCCAGCTTTTTCTTGTATTTGGCTTCATTGATGATAGCCGCTTCTCTGCGCCCTTCAAGCAAGTTGAGGTCCAATCTTCTTTCGCGCTCGTTATCAGTCTTGCTCATCATGAGTACCCTATGGGATGGGCATCCAATTTCTGCTGGGATCATAGCCTCTGTCCCATAGGTTAGGCTGAACGGGGATTTGCCATTGCTTGTTTTGCTTAATGTCCTGTGCGCCCACAGGACATTAGGTAACTCTTCGACCCAAGAATGGGATTCTCCCTCCAACCTTTTCTTCAGCCCATTTAACAAACTTTGATTCGCGCGCTCCACTTGGCCATTCCCCTGAGGGTGGTAGACCGAAGTGAACATTTGGTTGATGTGCAATTCTTTGAGCCAGCTGGATATCTTCCTGTCAGTGAATTGTTTGCCATTGTCGCTCACAATTTCCATAGGAAGGCCAAAACGGCAAATGATGTGGCTCCAGATAAATTGCTTCATCGCCTCAGCTGTGATTTTTGCTAGTGGCTTGGCCTCAACCCATTTTGTGAAATAGTCTACCGCCACTACCAAAAATTTCACTCGCCCTTGCGCTTGCGGCAGGGGCCCCACAATATCAATGGCCCATTTGTGGAAAGGCCATGCGGAGGTCACTGGAATCAAGTTGTTCTTTAGCCGCATGGTGTTTGGCGCGTAGCTCTGACATGCCTTGCATTTTTGGATTTCTTTTAACGCATCCAAGTACATGCCTGGCCAATAGTAGCCTGAGCTCATTGCCTTGGCAACCACCATGCGCGGGCCAGCGTGTATTCCGCAGATTCCTTCGTGAATCTCCCTAATCACATAGCTTGCTTCTTCAGCATCCAGGCATTTCATGAGCGGTCCAAGATAAGAGCGTCGATATAATGTACCATCAAGTAGTTCATAGTTCTGCGCCTTGTGTCTTATCTTTCTCGCCTGTGCGCGATCGTCCGGTAACTTCCCCTCCTTCAGGAATTCCATTATTGGAGTTATCCAGGATGAAGGGGTTGTATGAATTACAAGGACAGATTGCGTTTGCACTGACGGGTTGCTCATCACTTCCACCCTGACATCTTTGCCAAAGTGATCAAAATTAGTTGATGCCATCTTACTCAACGCGTCAGCGGACTTGTTTTCGCTGCGCGAGATGTGTATGATTTTGAAGAAGTCAAACTGCTCAACGAGCTTTTTTGCCTGCTCTAGATATAGAGGCATGGTGTTCTCCTTGGCATCATAAAGGCCATTGACCTGTGCAGCTACCAAGTAAGAATCAACATGGGCCTCTAGCCTTTTAACTCCAAACTTGCGCACAATGCGCAGACCAGCCAGCAGGGCTTCATACTCAGCCTCATTGTTGGTACTCTTGAAGTCCAACCTAATAGCATAAGTATATTCATGATTATCAGGGTCCACCAGTTTGAGGCCTGCGCCGGACCCTTCGCTGTTGGAGGCTCCATCAGTGAATAGCCTCCAAACATCTTCTTCATCATTTGCTCGCGGAGGGTCTACCTCGCGCTGAGCTTCTTCAATCTTTCCCTCTGGGATTTCCGTGATGAAATCCGCTAAAACTTGACCCTTTATTGCTGGACGGGGCTTATAGGTGATCGTGTGTTCACCTAATTCCAGCGCCCACTTTGTCAGCCTTCCGGAGAGCGCGGGGCGTCGCAAGACTTGCTGGATGTTGTAACCTGTCAGAACTTCAATAGGATGACCATTGAAGTATCTATGAAGCTTGCGCGACGCGTGTGTTAGTGACAAAACTAACTTTTCCATGATGGAATAGTGCGTCTCAGGGTCTGTCAGCACCCGACTCACATAGTATATTGGCGTTTGGATCCCCTTGCGATCCACCAATAATACTGCGCCGATGGCGCGGTCTCCAGCTGACAAGTACAATGTAAGGGTTTCGCCAGGAAGTGGAGCTGTGAGCGCGGGCAGCTTTATGAGACATTCTTTTATCTCACTGAAAGCTTGCTCAGCCTCAGGCGTCCACTTGAATTGGCTCTTCTTCAAGCAGTTCCTCAAAGTGTTAACGAATGGAGTAGATTTGCTAGCGTGGTTCGCTAGGAACCTGTTGATTGACACCAATCTACCATTCAGCTTCTGAACCTCTTTCATGGTGGATGGTGAAGGCATGTCAATGATGGCTTCCACCTTTTCAGGGTTCACCTTGAAACCATCCTTAGTGACCATTACACCAAGAAATTTCCCCTCTTCCGCGCCGAAAGTACATTTGCTCGGGTTGAGCTTCATGTTGACTTCCGTTAAGCGCTGAAGAGTTTCCTCGATGTCTTTGAGCATTTGTCTCTCCTCCCTGCTCTTGATCACCAAATCATCAACGTAGACTTCTAGATTTCTTCCGATTTGTTCACTGAAAACCGAATCCATAAGTCTCTGATAAGTGGCGCCCGCATTCTTTAAACCAAAGGGCATTTTTGTGTAACAAAAAACACCCTTGTCGGTTCTGAAGGCAGTCTTGTCTTCGTCTTGTGGTGCCATTTGAATCTGGTGATAGCCTTTGTAGGCATCCAGGAAACATTTGAGCTTGAATGGCGCCACGGAGTCCACCTTTGCGTCGATGTTTGGGAGGGGGTAACAGTCTTTCGGACATGCTTTGTTGAGGTCCTTGAAGTCAATACACATCCTCCATGACCCGTTGCTTTTCTTTACCATCACAGGATTGGCTACCCACGTCTGGTATCGGATCGGGCGGATGATGTTTGCGCGCAACAGGTCCTCAACTTGCTCATTCATGGCCTTCGCCTTTTCATCCCCCATGATTCTCTTTTTCTGAGCAATTGGCTCCACCGACTTGAACGTGTTAAGAGAATGTTGCGCCAAGTCTCGCGGGACCCCAGTCATATCGAAGTGTTGCCACGCGAAGACCGACGTGTATTTTGTGAGCAACCTTTTTATTCTCAATCTCGTTTCGTCTGAAATGGTAGCGCCAATTGTGACCGTTTGCTCTGGGAATTTTGGGTTTAAAATCCACTTCTCTGGCGCATTGTCCGCCATTGGAAGTTTCATTCTCCCTTCCCGCGGCGTACTTGTCACTGCGCACAAATGATCGCGGTAAACAAATGTTACGCCTATTGGTGTAGGGAACCCCAATGCGCCGTGCGCTGGCGACGGTATAGCATTAAATTGGGCAATCGTTCCCCTACCCAGGATCATATTGTGGCATGACGTGGTGGGCAAGACCAAGAAGTTGACAACTTCGGCTCGCTTGTGCTCATCATCCCCCATAGTTAGTTCAAACTGAATTTGACCTAGGGGATGGATGATTTCATTTGAAACACCACAGATTGGTGCGTTCACCATCTCGAGCCGCGCTTGGTCTGCCGGGTCTAACTTTCTGAAACATTGCTCATACATAATGTCAGATTCGCTTCCAGTGTCCACCAGGACCTTTGACACTTCGTAATGAGCAATGTGTGTGGTGATGACGAGAGGGCTGCTGATTGAAGGGCCTCCCCTGATTCTTGGGAAGATAACTTGCTGCTCGCGCCAATCTCCGTGGATTTGCGCGCTTCTCTTTTTTGACGTCTGCCCTTGTCGTCCCCCCTCAGCCACACAGATTCTTTTGTATTTCTTGCTGGCAGAGGCTCCTTCCGGTTGCTCATCTTCTATTCTTGGGTTTTTCACCAAGTGAGCCAGCCTGCCTGATTTTACATCCTTCTCGATCGCATCCTTTAAATGATGGCATGCGTCGGTGTTGTGGCCCGGGGACCTGTGAAATTCACAATATTTGCCACTGTTTTGCGGTCCTTTGTAGTGTAGTTGCTTGGGGGGCTTGAATTGGACATTCTCAGTACTTAACACCTGTGAAGGTGTTTTAGTGAGGGGAGTCCATATTCTTGGCAGAGGTCTGCTAGGATCTCTGCCGCCCTCCCTCTTGTCACCCTCCCCGCGATTACGAACATCTTTTTGGGGCTGGGGTGAGCTTGGTTGCGTTTGCTTTTCTGCGGAAGAAAAACTTGTTGGTTGCAACCTGGACCATACAGAGTTCTGTTTGGCCCTCTTCTCTTTGTTGCGCGGTGATTCAGCCTGATGCGCTCTTTCTCTTGCCCTATCTTGGGCAATCTGTTTTTCATTTCTCGCGAAGACTCGCGATGCTTCCATTAGTTTTGCCCAAGTGGTGGGCATACCATCTCTGCTTACGAGAGCTCGGCGGAGTTGATCACTGCGCGCGCCTTGTATTAAAGCCACGCGCAGGAGTTGCTCAGTTATACCCCCGATTGCCAGAGACTCCTGATTGAAACGAGTGATGTAGTCCTCAATCGTTTCATCATTCCTGCGCACGCAGTGCATGATGTCATCAGGATCGCGCGTGTGTCTGCGCTGCTGTACGAAGTGGGCTTGGAACTTTTCCAATAGTTCCTCGAACCCATCAATTTGCCCAGTCGGCAAGCTCTCGAACCAGACACGCGCCGCGCCCATAAGGCAGCGGGCAAACATGTGACACCATGTTGGCATCGTCCAGCTCTCTAGGTTTCCCGTGTTATAGAAACCTTGCAAAAAGTCATCTGGATTTTTTGTGCCATCATATTTGCCCAGACCACTTGGCATCTTGGTCTTGTGCTGGATGGGGGCCTTAGCGATGCGCTCAGTAAATTTTGAGTGCTTCACTAAGATGGCCGGCCTGTACGGCGTGGTTACGTCCACTTGCCCCCTCACTGGCGAGCTGTACGGCATGTGCAGATCCAGATCTGCTCTGGCTCCAGGCGCCATGCTCACAGGCGCGCGGAGTTGTGAGCCTCCTGCATGAGTATCTCGCGTCTTCCTCATGCTATGCACTTCTTCATCACTGAACTCAGTGTGTGCAGTGTGAACAGAATGTCCGTCTTCCGGCGCGCGCGGCCTTTTTGTAGTCTGCTTATCAAACGCTTGCCTTTGTGTTTGGTCGGCTAGCTTTTTCTGTTTGACCATTTCATTGTACTTTTCCATTAGACGCCTCTGCTCGTTTATGAGCCATTCATTCGGATCATTTGTTTCTTCTTCTGGACCCATTGGTCCTTTCAGTTTCGCGCCGGCAAGATTTTGTAACGTGAGATCGTCTGGAGGAGTTTCAGTCTGGCCGTGAGGGGTTGTGATGAAGGGACGGTTACTGGTGGTGCGCGTAGAATCACGCGGCACCCTCAGAAACTGCTGTCCCTCATTGACACCCTCACGTTCAATATCCTCCAGAGCTTGATCAGCGTTACGAACGCCAGAAACCATGGTGATTGATTTTTTTTATGTAGATCTGATGAGATCTGATTGCCGTTTGTAACAGTGGATGGCACCAATGAAGAAACGTGGATCTACTCACTGGTAGCAGATCTACTTTCCTCGGGTTTTGACTGTACTATTTCACCGATGGTTCTTCTGGATCTGTGTTCTTCCACCTACAAAATGAACAACGCCGTTAACTTACCCCTCAGAAAGGGACAGAGGGGTCCTCTTTGGGGTAACCCTCCGGCGTGAGAATAAGTATATGTAGGAGAAGATAATAATGTGAGAATAAGGGAATCTGGAGATTATTGCTTAATAGCTGAATACTGTATGATTGTGTGACTGTGTTTTTGTATATCTTTCCTTGTGGAGTTGATGCTGTATTTATAGTGCTAGGGTTTCCACTGATTGAGCTGGGACCAAATTAGGGTTTTGTTGGCCTCCTCCAATCGATTTGCGCCACGTGTCCTTGGAGACACCTGGTGCTTTTTCATTGGTTATAATCACGTGGTAACCCATGAGTCATGCTGAGCTGTCCACCTTTCATTTAGCAGCTGTCAACATCAGCATATCCTTATTCCTTAAAAAGATGCCTTCTGGAAGGTTGTCTGACGTGCACAATCAAGGTTGCCCTAATCCTGATTTGGATAAGGACGAGGTTGATTATGTGCATGTGTGATATGCGCCCATCCTGAGGATGCGCGAGGTCTTCTCTTTATTCTCACGCTCAGATATTTCATGCGCAGATGTGATACGCACAAGCATGTAATACACGTCACGCGCGGATGCCCCACGCGCAGCTGCGCCATGCGCAACTGTGATATGGGTGGGCATGTATGATGCGCGAGTATGTGATATGCGCCGCGCGCGGATGCGCCACGCACGATGTGATATGCATAAGCATATATGATGCGTGAGCATGTGATACGCGCGAGCATATGTGATGCATGAGCATATGTGATGCGTGAGCATATGTGATGCTTGAGCATATGTGATATGTGCAAGCATGTGATGCTTGAGCATATGCGATATGCGCTGTGCGCATAAGTTTTGGCTTTGTGCCTTGATAATATCTTTGATTTCTAATGTCTTGTATATATCTTGTGGGTTGACCCGCCCCGCTCGATGTTGAGGCGGGTACATACCTCTTCACAAATCAATGTTTAGATATCTAAAAAGAAAACATATCTTTTTGACCATTTGTCATCATTTATCCAAAGTCATAAAAATTAATGATTAAAAAATAAATTAAGAAGATATACATTTAAAAAAATACGGCCATACTTGACTCTTTTTATCCCAAATCAATAACCTAAACCCAAAAATGAAGATAATATATTTAAAGTCGAAATATGACACATATTCTGTTTAAAAGTAATTTAACTCGTCACATTTTGTTCAAACATGTAACTGCGTGGATTTTGAGCCACAATCTTGCTGATATTGATGTTTTCCGATGATGAAATAAAAATAGATTTCATGTTCTACAACCTAAACTAAAATAAACTTTTTTGTTATATTACATACATACCCGTGTTTTACCTACCAAAAGACATTGTCTCAATGTTGTGCCGAGTTCCAAGAACAATAACCATCCATATTTTCTTGGACCTGCTTCAACTTTGACACTGAGAACCTGTCCAAAAGATATAACACAAATAACCCATCTATATTTTCTTTTCACAAGAGAACTAAAACCCTTAACACATTAGATATTGCCTAAGGAGTAAAGAATTGCAACCCACAAAGCACAAATCTACTATAATTTATTGTTGTCTTGTGCAAGTGAATACCTTAATACGTTAAAAGCTTGAAATCAGTACTGTTTTTTGAAAACAAAAAAACTTATATAAATTTAAAATTCACATACAACTCACAAAGGCTAACTTCATACCTTATCAAGTCAGATCATTAAAAAAATGAAAATAGGTCATTAAAAAATATTAATGACTCAGATCATTAAAAAATATTAAGCTGAGCCAACTCTCAAATTGACTCGACTCAGCTTGTTTACTACATTTCCCTCAACCATACCTTATCAAATGAAAATAGGTCAACTTCATATGTGAATGTGGCATTAGGTAGGACCACCGCTACTTCTTTCTCAAGAACCATATGAATAGGAATTGGTTGACTTTAGTCAACTCAAACATCTGTTACAAATTCTAGAAGCAATCAAATTGCACAATCTAAACCTGACTCACTTGACTACAAATATAATAACTTGTGTGATGCACAAATAATCGACATTTTTTTTCTGAAACAAAAAACATAGACCTGAAAGTAAACATGACAAACTTGCTCACAAATCTTCATAAGTTGCTCTTCGGTTGTATCGTATGGTATGTTTCCGACTACAAACAAACAAACCGGCCATATTCATTAATCAATAGCAATATAGATGTTTCAATATATAGGAACATATACTATAAAGGCTAAATACAAATGAAAACATAAATTCAAAAACCAAACAAACCAAAATGAAATCAAAACAACCAAACGCATGTTACCTCAAGAAAGCGATGGGAACCCCCATAGTCACCCACACGCAACTGATATGCACCATCAACATAGTCACAAATCCCATCTACTAACTTGATTAATAGCCAAGGGCAATCCAAGAATATGTAGCTATTTATTTGTTTATTTGTTGCTGCAGGCATGGAGCTTTTAAAGAAATACTTGGTGAAAATTCAAGAAGCTTCAAGACTCCTTGTTATCAAGCAAAGGAGTAGCCATTCTTGAACACTTAATTGGCGGTGTCAGAGTTCTCCGATCCCCAGTAGAAAGAATTCTACACAATTCAAGTTAAATTCATATAAAGTAAAAATTAAATTAAAATTAAAAAGAATTAAACATTATCGTAAACATTACAACACATGAGAATCAACCTTGGATCATTCGATTAATAATAAATAGAAAAAACTCAATAAATCAACCAAAAAAACGCTTGGGTCATTCGATTAGTAATAATAAATAACTTGTACAACATTCTTCCCTAATTTCAAATTCGATAAAAAGAAAAAAAGCTCAAGGATCAAATTTGGTTATTTAAATGAAAGAAAAACATAGTCCGTTTTGTATAGCTTTAACCTTGATGAAATCATTTGTTTATATAAAACATTTGGACCTTTAGTCCCTTTCTTTATTTACCAATCATATGTTCGTTTCTTCTTTAGGAAGAAACATCTATATTGAGTTTCTTCTTCAAGAAGAAACATTAATTTATTATCTATAATCTCTTGTATAATAATATATTTTTTAGTCATAAAAAAAATATACTATTTTGACTATAATCTTCGCTTAAGAAAAGTTATATTATGCTTAATCGTAATCAAGGTTCGGCTATATCTCCGACTATGGTCTAAGCCATTTATAATAATATAATAATAACTTAGGCAGAACCCCTACCTCGCACGGGTATTCGGAGTTCGATATTCCTAAGTTTATACGGGCAGCACTTCTACTCTATATGCACGTTTATCGAGGCATTCTTGATCCACCTTTCTTGGCACGCAAATCGAGGTGATATTCAGGTGTCACCGGGTCATGCACGTACTACGAGACGGAATGTCGGACTACTTTTGATTGGCACGCACTTCAAGGAAAAACACCTAGTATTTGGCACGGATTACAAGGTGATGATTTTCGGGTCGGTGGCACGCAAAACGGTGCTTGTCCCGTAAAACAAGGTAGAGATAGTGTAATTCTAGAGAGAGAGAATGGATGTGTGTGTGAGAAAAGAGTCCATGGCCTCCCCTTTTATAGCTTAAACTGAGTCCCATCGCGATACACGATAGGCTCTTCTTTAAATACGTCGCGATACTTTTCTGAGATCACGCCACGTGGCCTGACACATCTGCCACTTGTCGCCACGTTGCCTAACACGTCTGCCACGTGTCACCGGGTGTAACACGTGTCCCTGAGTCATCACGGACCATCGCGATACGCGATGGTCGTGTTCTTGGACTCATCGCGTATCGCGATGTGTCCCTGAATACCATTTTCATTTTTAGTCACTTAACTTTAGTAGCTTGTCATGTCTGGGTCTAACTCTCGTTGTCCAAAAATACTAAGGCGGCTCTCAAAGCAGCTCGCGGCGATGCAAGCGTGCGAAGTGCAAAATGTGCCATAAAAAAAAGTGGGCGTCGCGATACGCGATCGTCCTTGTCCTCGCCCGAGCCCAAGCGCGTGCGCGTGCGCGTCGGGTGCTTCGCACCCTCCGCTAGGACCACTTGGTGCATGCTCAGCATAAAAGAATATAACTATGGAAATTCTATCTCTTATAAAGAGCTTACATTTCTTTACCACTTTCCATGTGAGATGGATTCTATATTCCTTATTTATACCCATGTGGAATGCTTCCACTTTCTTGTATCCTTCCATGTGGGATGAAGTTTCCTTTTATTATTTTCTTTATAAGAAAACTTAACTTAGGAAATATTTTTATTTCCTTATTTTTTATATTTCCTTATTTAATATTTTCTCATGACTTGTTTATATATTATTTTTGATCCCTCAACTTTCCTAAGTTGTCAAATTTGGATTGAAATTTTTGGGGATGTTACATCCTCCCCACCTTGAAATGAATCTCGTCCTCGAGATTCGTTGTCTTAAGTGTAAATAACTTTTACCCTCGATTGTTGATTAGATTCTATCTAATCCGGTTGTTGTTACAGTCTCTATGCAGAATGACTAAGGTTTTTGTTTTGTTGTTAACTTACATCTTTTAAATGATGTAACCAGTTAATAACTTAGAATATCTTTAGTAATTATAAATTGATAAACACAGTGATGAGTTGTGTTTAACTATTTACCTTACCGTTTTGTATTCTAAATATTTACTAATGTTAACTACATTGCTGTTTTGATTCAGTCTATCGAATCTATTCCACTAAGTTGTTGTTTTAGATTTAGTCTGTCGAATCTATTCCGTCTTTGGTCTTGTTCATTAATATATTATGGCAGTTCTTTTGTAATTTGGCTTAATCATATTTGCTATACTTAGCAATTGTATTTCTTGAATATTCTTGAACTTTATTTCTTTGACTTTTTGATCAACCCTACTGTTTCGGTCAAAAATATAACAAAGTAATTTTGTGATCATATTCGTATGTGAGGTAGAGTGCTTGATCAAGAACAAAGTGAACACAATGATTTGATTACAAGGGAAAAAGCCCTTGATTATGATAATCTCCGGCACAAAAAACCCTCGGACGGTGAAAACTATCACCATCACTTTTATTAATAGTAAAAGGGTGATACAACTGGTGGAGCTGATAGATATCGAGAGCTAAGTGTTACAGTGATTGTTAGTAGCTAAGTAGTGAGAGTGTATGTTCCAAATGATTCTATCAGCTCATTTAAATAGAGAAAGTTACAACTGAAATCCCGAATAATCCGGAAACCCTAGACTAATTCTCCGAGTATCCCGGAACTAAAAGAGTCTTCCAATATAGCCGTTGGGGCACTCTTCATTTGAGTCTATCCACGTTCATACATGTTCATCCCACGTCTTTAACCGATTCTTTTGGGAGTTACTCATCAAACATGGTCCCACACGTGCTAATATTAATTATAAGTGCGAGATTTCAGCATAATAGTCAATATTTGACCATTAATCATTACTTGGCCCTTAATCCTAGCGGTTATAACTCATTCCACATGTTTTATGTAACCACCAACCGTGTATTTCGCATGGAATTAATCAACAATTAATATCTGCAATTATAAATCAACACCAAGAGAGAAATATCTATTTATTAGCATTAATACTCAGGATACTAAACTTATCTGAGAATCCTGAAAATATTCGAGATCCCGAGCATATTTAGGATCCTGAGCTGATCCAGGATCCTGAGCTGACCACAGATCCGACTATAAAATTTGGACCCTAACAATTGTCTCCAAAATTTGATAGCTTTTTTTTTTTACCAAATTCAGCTATTAAATTTTCTAATGATAAACTGTTTTCCATGTAGCATCAAAATTTTATGATTTAGCACCGACTAAAGTTGACATCATTACGAGAATAGATCAATCCTTCGAAATCCCTATTGTTGTTATTAAATCCTTAGAATAAAATTGAAAACATTAAATGAAGTTCTTTTATAGTAGTTTAAGTTTCATAAACCAACACCAAGTCATAAAATTCAACTTATATATAAGACAAGTAACATAGAATATAAACAAGAAGTCATACCAGAATCA
This sequence comes from Bidens hawaiensis, assembly GCF_021521415.1. NCBI lineage: Eukaryota > Viridiplantae > Streptophyta > Magnoliopsida > Asterales > Asteraceae > Bidens > Bidens hawaiensis. The sequence goes on from NW_027494372.1 coordinate 22,263, forward strand.
TATAGCAACTAACTTTGATAATGTATAGACCATTTCATCCTTGTAATAAGATTACCTTTCAGGATATTCCTCCAATCATAAGGATATTCTGACAGACCTGCAATATTAACATTATCCTGAAAATAATTTCAGAAATTCTGGCGACAAGGCCCAAACAAACTGGCGACAAGGCCTAAACAAACTGGGGACAAGGCCCTTAGAAGAGGTGAAAACCCCTTAAATCTTAGGAATAAACTGGCGACAAGGCCCTTTAGAAGAGGTGAAAACCCCTTAAACCTTAGGAAATGGTACGTCTACCATAAACTTAAGATTCAAACCAATAGCTGAGGATAACGAGGTAACAAGTCACTCTATTTCACGTGTTGGCCCCGTCTCTCAAACTGCGGCCGAATAAACGTGCGCTACAGGCGATCTTTAGAAGAGGTGAAAACCCCTTAAACCTTAGAAGGCATTGAATAACACCTTAACTGGCGACAAAGACCGAAGAAACTGGCGATAAGGCCCAAAAAGACTGGCGACAAGGCCCAAATATACTGGCGACACTATACTGGCGACAAGGCCTAAATAAACTGGTGACAATGCCCAAATAAACTTCATCCCATGTGGGGATATCACATGTCTTCAGGCTACAAAACAGTCAACTCTAAGTGTGGGGTGGGCTAACACCCCTCCGATGCTTAAGTCAGTACCATGATAAAGGAATAATAATATTGAGAATGGAATAAAAATGTAAATTTGAATACATACCTTAGTTGTTTAACATTACTATTACATTCCTCAGGATAGCAAATATCTTCGGGATAGAAGTCTTACATAAAATATATTTTGAGGTGGATAGCGTTCCAGGCCCTTGGTAATAAGTCACCATCCAAAGTAGACAATCTGTATGCCCCCTTTCCTGCTTCTAACTCAATCAAGTAAGGACCTTCCCATTTTGGTGCGAGCTTTCCATCCGCAGGATTTGTAGTATTCTGAAAAGTTTTTCGGAGAACCAAATCCCCTTCTTGAAATCTATGAACCCTGATATTCTTGTTGTAGGACTGCTATATTCTGCTGATAAGAGGTCATTCTGAACTTTGCTAAATCCCTGAGTTCTTCTACTGCATCTAGATCTTCAAGTAGACTTTGAGCGTTATCTTCGGGATTTTGATGACTGACTCTAGCTGTAGGGATAACCATCTCTGTCGGGATAACTGCTTCAGCTCCAAATACCAATGAGAAAGGAGTCTGACCAGTAGCATTCTTTGAAGTGGTCCTATCTGCCCAAAGAACAAAAGGTAGTTCTTCGGCCCACTTTCCTTTCTTAGACCCCAATTTTTTATTCAGGTTATTGATAATTATTTTGTTGCTTGATTCGGCCTGTCCGTTAGCCTGAGGATGGATAGGTGTTGAAGTGATCATTTTGATCCCCCAACTGGCACAGAAGTTGGTGGTTCTCTTGCCGATGAACTGCGAGCCGTTGTCACACACTATCTCTGCCGGGATTCCAAATCTTGTCAGAATATTGCGCTTGATGAATGAGATAACTTCTTTCTCTCTGACTTGAAAAAAAGACTCAGCCTCAATCCACTTCGAGAAATAATCTGTCATTGCCAGCATGAAGACTTTTCCTCCCGGAGCTCTTAGTAGCTTTCCCACTATATCCATACCCCACTTCATGAAAGGCCAAGGGGATATAATCGGATACAAGGGTTCTACTGGCTGGTGCAAAATGTTGCTATGTCTCTGGCATGCATCACATTTCTGGGAATAATTCATAGCATCCCTCTTCATCGTTGGCCAAAAGTATCCGGTCCTCAGGATTTTGGAGAATAGTGCTCTGCCCCCAGTGTGATTCCCACAGTCTCCTTCATGGATATCCTGAAGAACTTCTTGAGCTTCTGCCTTCTCCAAGCACCTAAGATATGGTCCTGCAAGAGATTTTCTGTATAATATATCATTCATTATAGTATATGGGATTACCTTTGTGCGAAAAGCCCTTGGGTTTTCATCCTTGGGGATAATTCCATCCTGAATATATCTTCTGATTGGGATAATCCAAGAATTTTCGTTATCTTCAGGATTTTTGACTCCTATATCTTCATCATCTCTGATATTTCATTGACACCTTGCTCTTCTATTGCTGGGCTCAGGATATGTATGATAGGAATCTTGACACCTTCCGGTATTATGAAGGATGAAGCTCAGTATGCTAGGGCATCTGCTTCAACATTCTCTTCTCTAGGTACCTGTGAAATATCAAACATTTCGAAACATTTTGCTAGTTTTTTTACTAGCTCTAAATAGTTCATTGGTTTTTCTCCTCTAACAGTATACGAACTGTTAAAATGATTAGTTAATAATAATGAATCAACATGTACTTAAATAAACCTGATTTTCATGTCGATTGCTAGTTTTAATCCTGCTATCAAAGCTTCATATTCTGCCTCATTGTTTGTGGCTTGGAATCCGCAGGATATGGATTGAGGTATAATGTCCCCCTTGTGGCGATTTCAGCAGGATCTCGAGACCTATTCCTCTAACATTTGAAGCACCATCAGTGTATAGAGTCCACTTATCTTTGGTTTCTTCAAGTTGTTGGACTTCCAAGTCTGTCTTTTCTTTAAGTTCACTGGTGAAATCAGCCACAAAGTCCGCTAATGCCAGGGATTTGATGGCAGTCCTAGGTTCATATGTTATATCATATGCACTTAGCTTCACAGTCCATTTTGCCATTCTACCTGACATTTCTGGTTTTCTCAAAACAGACTTAATAGGATAATTAGTTTTAACACATATAGAGTGAGTTTCAAAATAGTGTCTAAGTTTAGTAAATGCCATAATAAGTGCTAAAATTAATTTCTCAAGATAAGAATACCTGGTTTCAGCATCCAATAGACTTTTACTTACATAATAGATGGGATGTTGTTGACCTTCTAGATCCTTGGCTAAAACTGCACTCACAACATTATTTGATACAGCTAGATATAGAGATAGAGGTTCATCTTCCTCGGGTTTTACCTTTAGAGGAGCAGAAGAAAGATAAGCTTTTAAGGACATTAAAGCTTCCTCATGCTTACCAGTCCACCCGAACTTCTTATTTTTCCTCAGGATATCATAAAATTCTTTGCACTTTTTTGAGGATCTGCATATGAATCGGTTGAGCGCTGCTATCCTGCCAGTTAGCCTTTGAACATCCTTGACTGATGCTGGAGATTTTAGATTCAGGATAGCTTGTATCTGCTCTGGACTCGCCTCTATTCCCCTTTTGGTGACCATGTATCCCAAGAATTTGCCAGCCTTCACTTCGAAATGGCACTTCGCAGGATTCAGCTTCATGTTATATTCATTGAGGGTATCGAATGCAGTCTTGAGATCCTGGAGATGATCCTCAACTTTCTTAGACTTCACCAACATATCGTCAATATATACACTTCCATCGTGTCCCCCAGTTGCTCTTTGAACATCATGTTAACTAACCTATGGTAGGTTGCAGCTGCATTTCTAAGTCCAAAAGGCATAGCAATATAACAATAAATACCTGTGGGAGTCATGAAGGCTGTGTCTTCTTGATCTAAGGGCTCCATTTGGATTTGCTGAAATCCTGAGGATGCGTCCATAAATGTCAGCATCTCGTGGCCGGCTGTAGCATCTACCATTGAATCGATGTGTGGTAGAGGGAATGAATCTTTAGGACAAGCCTTATTCAAGTCTGTGAAATCCACACAAACTCTCCATTTCCCATTCTTTTTCTGCACAACCACCACATTTGCTAACCATCGGGGATATTGGACTTCCCTAATCAAATTTGCCTTCAAAAGTCTTTTAACTTATTCTTGGATAATTGTGTTTCTCTCAGGTGCAAACTTTCTTCTCTTTTGATGGATTGGCCTGAAAGAATTATCAATTCCAAGTTTATGTGTTATAATATCTTTGGAAATACCTGTCATATCTTCATGTTTCCATGCAAATGTTGACAGTCTCAACTTGAGCAAATCGAGCAATTTCGACTCAATATCCTCAGGAATACCCGTTCCTATCAGCACTTTGACTTCAGGATCCTCGGGATAAGGAAGTACTTCTTTGATTTCTTGTTCCCTGGCCTCCATTACGTCTCGTGCTGGCTTCTGTAATTGCTACACCTGCTGGGGTTTGGCAGTACATTTCATAGAAGAGGTGTAGCAATTCTTTGCATCTTGTTGATCGCTGATGATTTTGTTAACTCCCCACGGACTTGGGAGTTTCACACATTGGTGATAAGTAGAGGGGACTGCTTTCATGTCGTGTATCCAGGGCCTGCCTAATATAATATTGCAACAAGACAAACAGTCAATAACACAAAACTTTTGTATTTTATTTACCCCTTCTATGTATACTGGGAGTTTTATTTCCCCAATAGTGCTCTTAGTCTCTCCGCTGAATCCAACCAATACTAAGGAACTGGGAACGATCTCATCCTCAGGAATATTCATCTTTCTCAACACATCTAATTGAATAATGTTGACAGAGCTTCCACCATCTACTAGGATCCTGCGCACATAATGGTTAGCCACATATAATGTTATTACCAAACCATCATGGTAAGGATCCTGAATGTCGACTCTATCGCTTTCATCGAAGGTTATGGTCTTTGCTTGAGTGAGAATGGATGTCTTTGTTGGTCTGTCAGCCACTTCTAACTTCGTTTGATCAGCATTTCTTTTTACAGCAGAATAAGAGGTTCAACAGATGTCAGATCCTCCGGATATGCACATGATTGTTCTTGCGTCTGTTGGTGGAGGAGTCGCCTTTTCAGGAATATTTTCAGGATTTTGTTCCTTTACCTTCTTCCGGCCAAGTAGCTCTTTCAAGTGGCCTTTGCTGAGAAGATAGCTAATCTCTCTTCTGAGTGCAATGCAATCATCAGTCAAGTGCCCAAAGTCTTCGTGGAAGGCATACCACTTTGATTTGTCTATGTAGGCTCCTTGTTTTTCCATCTTCTTTGGCCACCTGGCTTTTTCACCTAAATCCTGCATGGCACACATTAATCCACCAATATCAATAGAAAAACAATATTCAGAGACCTTAGGATATTCTTCATCATCCTCATCATCTACTACATTGATCCTTGGGTTATCAGGCTTATAGTAAGGCTTTGATCGATATGATTTTCCCAGGGATTCGGCCTTCCTTTTCGTCTGATCGTATTTCGGGATACTGATCTTATAGTTTTTCTTATCATCTTCTAGCCTGATAAACCTCAGAGCTCTACTTATTACTTCGTCTAATGACCTGCATGGAGTAATAACAAGATCATCATAGAAAGAGGAGTCTTTTTCTAACCCCAACTTAAGAGCTTCCACTAACGAAGCCGGGTTTAGATTTGGAATTTCCAGTGACTCCTTGCTAAACCTGGTAATAAAATCTCTCAAGGATTCCCAAGGATTCTGGGTAACCCTGTAAAGATCACCTGTCATTTTCTCAAATGTTCTACCGCAAGAAAACTGGTTATTAAACAAGTTAATTAAATGAGAAAAGGAAGTGATAGTATTAGGAGGAATACTCAGTAGCCATTTCATGGCTGCTCCGGTCAAGGTAGATCCAAACCCCTTGCAGAGACATGCTTCCTTGATTTCCATAGGGATTGGGTTGATCTCCATACGCTCTCTATACTGTGCAACGTGTTCCTCAGGATCCGTTGTACCATCATACAGTTTCCTATATGGGGTTTGAAACCGTTTTGGAATCTGTACATCACCAATCGATGGCACAAATTGGGATACTCTGTGACTATCAGTGGGAACTTCAGCTATGAGACGGATTACACCATGAACATTTGATATCATGTCCTTAAGCTTCTGTAATTCCCGGGCTAAACTTGAACTTATGCCTGCATCCTGCAAAAATCCTTGATTAGAGTTATAGGGAATTGTATTGAAAGTGTTACCCTGATTAGTATTTTGAGGAGCAGTCTGGGGTTGTAGCTTGCATTCCCGAATATAGTATTTTCTGGAGTGACAAATGGAGTGGTAGAAGTGTTAGCTTTCATCGTGATAAAGTCTCCCTGGTGCACCTCAGAGGACCCTGCAAACTGCTGAGTCTGAGCAAACGGCTGCTGAGGATTGAAGAACCCTAATGGAGACACTCCTGAGAATCCTGCCTGTTGCGGAAATCCTGAGGATAACGCCTGCTGATAAAGACCTGAGGATCCCGTTTAGTGAGACAATCCTGAGGATTCGGACTGCTGGAACGATCCTGTGGGTCCTCCATGTTGTGACAATCCTGAGGATAAAGCCTGCTGATAAGGACCTGATGATCCTGAATGATGGAACAATCCTAAGGATCCCGCCTGATAGAACAATCCTGAGGATCCAGACTGTTGGAAAGATGAGGATCCTAGATTGTATGCCATGGTCGACTCTAGATGCACCAATCCTGAGGATCCTGGAGGAGTAAAATCCAGAGATCTCGGGATTAGTGGTTTAAATTCTTCCACCGGCTTTTTGGCCTTCCTCATATCTTCTAGTACCTTCACAAGCATCTGGTTGGTCTTATTCTGGCGTTCCATCTGCTCCTGTAACCGTTTATACAGAGACAGAAGGTCGTTGTTGGACACCATGATGGGATCCTGGGGAGACGACCTTGATCCCGAGAACACGGGAGTAGCAGGTTTCTTCTGAACGTTGTCAGGTTTCTTCGGGATAACGCCAGGAGGAGGAGGAGGAGGAGGAGGAGGAGGAGGAGGAGGAGGCATAGAAGGCCTCACAGAGGAATCTGAAGCTACGACAGAAGAGGAAACATTCTTCGGTTGGGAAGACATGTTGTGGATGTTGAAGTAGGGTTTAGTTTGAGAGTAGATAATGATCAAAGCACCGTTTGCCCCATGGTAGGCCCCGAATTGTTTCGGTCAAAAATTAACAAAGTAATTTTGTGATCAAATTCGTATGTGAGGTAGAGTGCTTGATCAAGAACAAAGTGAACACAATGATTTGATTACGAGGGAAAAAGCCCTTAATTATAATAATCTCCGGCACAAAAAACCCTCGGACAGAGAAAACTATCACCGTCACTTTTATTAATAGTAAAAGGGTGATTACAACTGGTGGGGCTGATAGAATATTGAGAGCTAAGTGTTACAGTGATTGCTAGTAGCTAAATAGTGAGAGTGTGTGTTCCAAATGATTCTATCAGCTCATTTAAATAGAGAAAGTTACAACTGAAATCCCGAATAATCCGGAAACCCTAGACTAATTCTCCGAGTATCCCGGAACTGAAAGAGTACTCCAATATAGCCATTGGGGCACTTTTCTTTTGAGTCTATCCACGTTCATAAATGTTCATCCCACGTCTTTGACCGATTCTTTTGGGAGTTACTCATCAAACATGGTCCCACACGTGCTAAGATCAGTGGATTGCAATATTGTTTTAGGTTGAACAGTATTTTGTTGCCCATTCACAGACTTTATGACAACATTATTTTGCAAAGGATAATAAAACCACTCACTAACATTAACCATCGGAAGTAGTTGTTGTTTATGTTGTTGAATATTTTCATGAATAACATTCAGTAGTGCTTTCTCTTCATCGGTTTGAACATGTTTTTGAGTACCGATGTTCCGTATTTGGTACTTAAACAGAATACTAAAAGACATAACAGACTGAATAGAATCCTTGTGGATTATTAACAGATCACTAAGAACAAAGTGATAGTTATTAAAATCGGATGAAAATTTCCAGTTAACAATTGTGGCCATGGTTGAAGAAATGGAAGAGAAGATAGGTATTGATGGAAGAAGTTATGGTGTGTATGTTGATATTCAAAACTGAATTTTTTAATTAAAATGGAGAATGACGGTTAACAACAATCAAGAAGACTCATCATTTACCCTATATGTTTTAGACTATTTATGAACATTAAACCTATTAATATTTTACTTTTTAATGTAGTAAATTGATAACTTATATAATGCATAGAAAATATATTAGAATATAGATATAATCAACTATAATATATTAGGATATAAGTAAAAGGTTTGAAATTTAAATTTCTTAATATTATACAAGAAACATAAAAAAATGTTAATAAACTAACATCCACTGGACTTGTTTCACTCTCAAACATAAAACAACCAAACATTAATTAGTTCAAATTAAATCAATACATAAATATAACTAAACATCCAAATAAGAATAAATTGTTCAAAACAACCAACATTCAAGGATAATCGTTCAAAAAAAAAACAAATGAAAATAACCAAACATAAAATATCCAAATCTCTCAAAAAGACTTAACATAACAGTAAACCAAAAAAAACTAAATTGTTCACTTAGATTCCTTCTCCACTTTAGGAGTTAAAAGTGTTGCACCATCGCATGATTCACTGGTGGTCCCCATCTCTTCGACAGTCTTAGACTTCAATTTAGTGGCCTACATGCTAACATCATCGTCAACTTCAAAAACTTCCACCAGTTTTCTCTTAAGTTTATCGCCAGAAGACGTTGACATTCCTTTTGTATCAGCTGCCACATCCTGAGCATCAACATTTGAACTTGGAGTTTGATTATATCCAATATCAGAAAGCTAAGTCCAATACAAAATCATGTTACACATCTTTCTGTTAACTATATTTATAAGTTTGAACTATTATATTAAACAAACTATCTATACCTTAATAGAAACCGAACCGGATGACTGGAATTCAGAAATAGATGCTCCCAATGTAACAGAATTAGAATATGATTGCTGATAATACAAATTGAAACATCAGCATATGTTAATTGAAATAATTATAAAAGAAAATTAGTAATAAAATAATGTTAAACTTATATATTTACCAAACGACCATTCTGCCTTTTCTGTAATTCAGTGATTATATTAGTGTCATTAGTAAGCTTGTTTATACCATAGTCCTCGACATTGTTTCTGAAGTTTAAGTCTGCCACATCGACCTTAAAAGAGAACATCTTTTCTAAAAGACAATCCAACTCAGCAGGGAATCTATCATTTTCAACATTATTCTGTAATAAAATAAGATGACAAACAAATAAATATAATATTAATCATTGTTAAACCTAACAATATAATGACAATGATGTATAAATAATAAAGTAAACTAATTGAAAACAAAACTCATTTTGAGAATCAATCAATTCACTTGCTATTTGTTAGTCAGCATTTTAGCATCTCCATCAAAGAGAGTCAACGACACAACTCCAGTGGAATCCTGCACCCTTATCTTGATCTTGAACCTAAATAAGTTTTAAAAATAGGTAAATAGCAAGAAAAACATATATTTCTACAATGGACAAATTACACATTTGAATTTGTATTCAATAAATACCTAGGTGTAAGGAGAACACCTAAAACATTGCATCTTACTGTTTTGCATTCATACTCCTTTCCACCTTCACCATTATTTTCCATGATCTTACGGCTACAAGTATTACAATGTAAGGCCCCGTTACCAGTTCCCTACTTTTGACGTTGGATTTATTCATAAACACAGTTCTAAATATCAGAGTTAATTAAAACATTCGCGGAATATTAAAAACTTTCATAAACATTACAATCAAATCCATAACTTTGTCTTTAACGAACATATTGTCTTTCAAATCAAAAACATTAATTAAAAATGTCTTAGGTCTTCAGATGCAAGACTTTTATTCTTCTACCATGTGCCCCCGCTCAAGACAGCTGTCTCATTCTACTCACCTGTGTGCATACTAAAAGTCAGCTATGCTGAGTGAGTTCTAGTTAATCATACCGCATATAACACATTCATAACTACATACTCTCGTACATACTTCATACTTTCATACTTGCATAACCATACCTTACGTTTTAAAGAGCATTACGCCCTATAACCTTCGCATATTTTATTAGGGTATGCAACCCTTTAACCTTCGCATATATTATTAGGGTGTGCAACCCTTTAGCCCTCGAATATATTATTAGGGTATGCAACCCTTTAACCTTCGCATATATTATTAGGGTATGCAACCCTTTAACCTTCGCATATATTATTAGGGTATGCAACCCTTTAACCTTACCTTACCTTTCGTTATCATCTCTATTATCACATCCATACATTTAATATCATACATATCATAGTCGTACATACTTCCTTATTCACATACACATATCATACATACTGCACTATACTTGCCTTAACAATACGTGTAATACCCAAAGGTCGTTCACGTACTGTCAAGCATACATTCATAACTATCACATTCGTCATTAAGACATACACTTACCATTTAAGGTAAGTGTATTAACATTCACATCGAGTATGCACACAGCCCCAAAAACGTAACAAGGAAATAGGGCTAGAAATTCACCTGAATGCGGTTACGTTCAGCGTTTATGGTAATCCCTTTCTTGAGTTGTGCACGACTAACTGTATAACAATTACAAGTATCAATTAACTATCACTACCCATATCGTCTTTCTAGTTCAATTATTACCCACAATGAATGGGGGGTCCGTGGGCAGCGCCCCTGGCAGCGGGGTTCTAGGGGCGGCAACCCCTAGTGGGGTCCAAGGGGCAGAGCCCCTGGCTGGGGTTAAGCTACCAGGTCAGCGTGGAAAAATTTTATTTTCGTTAAGTGTCTTAACACATTTTCCATTAGGATTTTAGTTTATTATTTAATTCGCTAACTTTTTCGCCATAACAAATTAAGCCTAATTCGTTATCCTTTATGATCTGATTTGTTAGTCTGGTTCACTGTCTCATCATAGCGAATTAGAGCGTGACGAACCATCTGATTCGTTACCTAGTGTCACACCCCGACCAAAGGCGGAACATGTCGGGGTGCAACCCATTGCTCAAAACACTAGACACTATTAAAGTGACAATATATAATCAACTCATTTATTTCACAAATCAATAAACAACACATCTTGGTCATACGAACACAAGTAAACAAATATATTGTTCGTTTTACTAATATCCTAATAGTCTTGGTAACGTTTTTCGTCAAGTCCTCAAGTCGATAAAAGTCAAACCTCTTACAATGCATAAAATAATATTGTCAACGCATATGTTGGTGAGCAATTTCATAGTTTGAGTATATATAATATGAGAGAAATCCACAAACGTATATGAGACTATAAATAAAAGCATAAATCGTGGTATATAAAAACATATGTAATGAGGATCCTTTCTATTCGGTAACAACCGACATACTCGGATAATAAGGCCCTATTCTACTAGCACAAGGCTAAGTAGTTCGGGGAGCGTATGATCATAATTAATGAGGCTCAACAACAACATAAAAATAAACACTCGTGCACGTAAAGCATATGAGACATATAACACACAAAAGAGCAAGTATTCTAAGTATCATACACCCTAAAGTTTGTGGTTTGAGAAATGTGTAAAATAAATCATTCTTGTTTTGAATAAGTATGCATGTTACCCACAAAATATAAAAGTGAAAACGGGGGATAAAATGTACTCACCTCAATTGACGAATCGAGAAATAATAAATGATCGAAATGTAGAAAGCTTGCGAACGAAACGAACGAATCCAACTTGAAAACTAAATGAAAACGAATAAATAAAATATATTAATGAACTTGAACTTTAGTTGAAACTACATTTGAAACATTGGACGAGAAGGTTCGGTTGTTAATCGAGTTACCTGTAAATTTGTTAACGATTAGGGACTCGTACTTAATTAATAATTATAATATTATTTTATTGGGCTTTTAAATAACTAAACCAATATTAAATAGAAACAGATGGGTTTAAATCAAGAGTTCGGTTTTATAAAAATGAATTGATAATAAAGTGTATAATAATATTATTAATGATAATGATAGTAATGATAATAATGATTTTAAAATATGTTATAGATATATAAGATAATAAATAATAATACATAATAATACTACCAATTGAGAATTGTAGTTAAAAGTAATAATAGTAGTAGTAATAATAAATATAATAATTATTTCTTTCTTGTTGAAAACGTTATTAATATATTTATAAATTTTAGTAATAATAATAATTATTATTAAAATAATTATATGTGCCATATTAATAATAACTAATACTTATAACATTTTAATAATAGTAGTATTAGTGATAGACGTTAAATGGTAACTAGGCACGACATAGGTTTCGGTTTAATAAAACAAGTGGATAATATTCACAATAATATAATTTAATAATATTACTTAATAATCATAATAATAATGATAATAATAATCATAAATATTATCTTGTTAATAATAATAATACTAATAGTAATAGTAATAATAATAATAATAATAATAATAAGCCTTATTATTATAAGTTATGAGATTAATAAAATAAATAATATAATTCCAAACACTCTCCAAAGTCGGTTTAGGGGGAAACGAACTCGCGACTTGATTACCGGTTTTGAGTTAAACACAAAAACTGTAAGGCCCCGTTACCGGTAGCCCTACTTTGTATGTTGGATTCATAAACACAGTTCTAAATATCAGTGTTAATAAAAACTTTCGCTGAATAATAAAACTTCAACCATAACATTTTACATAACCATCAAATCATGTCTTATAAAACATTCGTAGTCAATTAAAACAAAACATAGTCTTTAAAACATCACAACATTCCTCCGAGATGCCAGTATCTTCGATTCCATGTCATGTGTCTTCAGTCACGCGAGCTGCCTCAACCTATTTGCCCACGTGCATACTAAAAGTCAGCTACGCTGAGTGAGTTCTAGTTAATCACATAACATACTTTTCATACACATATACGTGCCCGAAGGTACGCATTACATGCATATCATGTTCAACCATACATTATAAAGGGCATTTCATCCTACATACCTCGGATATTATTAGGGTCCGGTACCCTCCATCCTCGGATATTATTAGGGTCCGGTCACCCTTCATCCTCGGATATTATTAGGGTCCGGTCACCCTTCATCCTCGGATATTATTAGGGTCCTGTACCCTTCATCCTCGGATATTATTAGGGTCCAGTACCCTTCATCCTCGGATATTAATAGGGTCCGGTACCCTTTCTTCCATAGCTTCATACTATACCTGTTCTTAAATACTTTTCCTGACAATACGTGCAATCTTCGAAGAGCGTTCACGTACCATTAACATATCATACGTACATTATGCATACATCATATATATTCCATACATGCATCTTATCTTACATCATAAATGGCAATCACATCTTTAGCTACCACCTGACGGTACATGCAATATCCGAAGATCGTTCACGCACCGCTAAGCAATCATCATACATAAATCATATAAGGCATACACTTACCACTTAAGGTAAGTGTATTAACTATCACATCGATGTGGCAGTAATGGTGGAGGCAATGGCAAAGGAAGAGCGTTTGTGATTGGATCGGGTCAAGCCCGCAATGATCCGCATGTGGTGTCTGGTAAGTTCCCTGTAAACGATTGTTTTGCTTCTGTTTTATTTGACACTGGAGCTGATAGGAGTTTTGTGTCGAAAGCCTTTAGCCAACTTTTAGACCTTACTCCAACCCCGTTAGACGCTAAGTTTCCTGTCGAATTAGCTAACGGTAAAACTGTAGTAACAACTCATATACTTGCGGGATGTAAGTTGAAACTGTCAGGTCATGTCTTTGATATCGACCTTATTCCTTTTACGCTTAGTATTTTCGATGTCGTTGTCGGCATGGACTGGTTATCCGAGAACCGAGCGGAGATTATATGCCATGATAAGATAGTCCATATTACCACCCCTTCCGGCGAGATCATTTCGGTCCGAGGCGAGAGAAGCGGCATGACCACCAGCGTCATTACCCTTTTGAAGGCACAGAAGTATCTACGAAAGGGTCATCCGGCAATTTTGGCGCAGATTGTTGAGAAACCCGCGGAGGAGAAACGAATTGAAGACATACCGGTTGTGCGAGACTTTCCGGAAGTTTTCCCAGAGGATTTGCCCGGACTCCCTCCTATTCGTCAAGTCGAATTCCAAATCGAGTTGACACCCGGTGCAGCACCCATAGCACGAGCCCCGTATCGGCTCGCACCGGCGGAACTTCAGGAGTTGTCCACTCAGTTGCAAGATTTGTTGGATAAGGGTTTTATCCGACCTAGCTCATCGCCATGGGGAGCCCCTGTCTTGTTTGTCCGAAAGAAAGACGGGACTTTCCGAATGTGCATCGACTACCGGGAGTTGAACAAGGTGACGGTCAAGAACCGTTATCCTTTACCCCGAATTGATGATTTGTTTGACCAGCTTCAAGGATCGAGTTACTACTCGAAGATTGATCTACGATCCGGTTACCACCAGCTGAGAGTGCGCGAAGAAGATATCTCAAAGACGGCTTTCAGAACACGGTATGGTCACTACGAGTTTTCGGTTATGCCTTTTGGCCTAACCAACGCGCCAGCCGTATTTATGGATCTCATGAATCGAGTATGCAAGGCGTACCTCGACAAGTTCGTGATTGTTTTCATTGATGATATTCTCGTCTACTCCAAGAACGAGACTGACCACGAAGAGCACCTAAGGGTAATTCTGGAACTATTGAAGAAGGAGCAACTGTATGCTAAACTCTCGAAATGTGAATTTTGGCTTCGCGAGGTTCACTTTTTAGGACATGTGATCAACGAGAATGGTATACATGTCGATCCCGGTAAGGTAGAGGCCATCAAAAACTGGGAAGCACCTAAGACTCCGACTGAGGTGCGACAATTCCTAGGACTGGCCGGCTACTACCGGCGTTTCATCGAGGGATTTTCAAAAATTGCTCAACCCCTCACCGCTTTGACCCACAAGGGCACTAAGTACAACTGGGGTGATGCGCAAGAATCCGCTTTTCAACTGTTGAAAACCAAGCTTTGTAGCGCCCCTATTTTAGCCCTCCCCGAGGGAACGGAAAATTTTGAGGTACACTGTGACGCATCTATACAAGGTCTCGGTTGTGTGCTGATGCAACTCGAGAAGGTTACGCCTCTAGACAACTACGGGTTCACGAGAAGAACTACACGACCCATGATTTGGAACTCGGAGCTGTGGTGTTTGCTCTTAAGATATGGAGGCATTACTTGTACGGTACCAAGTTTACCATTTACACCGACCACAAGAGTCTCCAACATATCTACGATCAGAAGGAGCTGAACATGCGACAGCGTCGTTGGGTCGAGCTGCTTAAAGATTACGATTGTGCCATCAAGTACCACCCTGGCAAGGCCAATGTGTTGGCCAACGCCCTCAGCAGAAAGGAAACAGATAAACCCAGACGGGTGAGAGCATTGCAACTCACGATTCATGCCAGCTTACCCGATCAGATTCGCGATGCGCAACTAGAAGCTTTGAAAGATGAAAATCTCCCATCGGAACTCATGCGGGGCATGAACAAGCATCTTGAAACCAGATCGGACGGGGCCCGATATTTTGAGAACCGGATTTGGGTTCCACGATACGGAGAGTTGAGAACTCTAGTGATGGACGAAGCTCATAAGTCCCGATATTCTATCCACCCTGGCTCAGACAAAATGTATCATGATTTAAAGGCACTTTACTGGTGGCCGAACATGAAAGCCGACATTGCCACCTACGTGAGCAAATGCTTGACTTGTGCCAGAGTTAAGATAGAATACCAGAAACCATCTGGTCTACTGCAACAACCGGAACTCCCAATGTGGAAATGGGAGCACATCTCAATGGACTTTATTACGGGTTTGCCTAAGACACCGACGGGATGCGATACCATCTGGGTGATCGTTGACCGGTTGACTAAATCGGCACACTTCCTAGCAATTAAGGAAACGGACAAAATGGAAAGACTGACTCGTGTATACATGAAAGAAGTGGTGTCTAGACACGGAGTGCCTGTCTCGATCATTTCCGATCGAGATTCTCGTTTCACCTCGCACTTTTGGAAGTCGCTGCAAAGCGCACTGGGCACCCGTCTCGATATGAGTACAGCATACCATCCTCAGACGGATGGGCAAAGTGAACGGACTATTCAGACCCTGGAGGATATGTTGCGTGCATGCGTTTTAGATTTCGGAAAAAGTTGGGAACCCCACTTACCCTTGGTAGAGTTTTTGTATAATAACAGCTACCACGCAAGTATTAAGGCAGCGCCGTTTGAAGCGCTGTACGGACGGAAGTGTCGATCACCACTCTGCTGGGCAGAGGTGGGTGACAGCCAAATCACTGGTCCGGAACTGGTACTCGAAACCTCAGAAAAGATTGTTCAAATCCAAAATCGCATGGCAGCAGCACGAGATCGCCAAAAGAGTTACGCCGACAAGCGCCGAAAACCTCTCGAATTTCAAGTGAACGATCGGGTGTTACTCAAAGTCTCACCTTGGAAAGGTGTGGTTCGCTTTGGAAAGCGAAACAAACTCAACCCACGGTATGTTGGTCCGTACCGGATAACTGAGCGCATTGGTACGGTGGCGTACCGACTGGACCTACCAACAGAACTCAGTGGCGTACACGATGTATTCCACGTATCAAATTTGAAGAAATGCCTATCTGATGAATCCCAAGTAGTCCCTTTGGAGGAACTACAAATTGATGAACAGTTACGTTTCATTGAAGAACCAGTCGAGGTTTTGGATTGGGAAACCAAAACACTCAAACACAGCAAAATTCCAATCGTTAAGGTTCGTTGGAACTCGAGACGTGGACCGGAGTTCACGTGGGAACGCGAGGATCAAATGATGAAAAAGTATCCTCACCTTTTTGAAGGGCTAACCAAACACAAAAAACCGCGAAACTCGGCAAACCGTCAAACATCACCGGAGGTATGAATTAAATTTCGGGACGAAATTTCTTTCTACTAGGGGATGATATGACAAACTGAAAATTTTTTTTTACTCTTTCAGACTCTCATCACGACTTGACTCAAATTTTCGGGACGAAAATTCTTTAACATGGGAATGATGTGACAATCGTCAATTTCAGGTTAACTCCGTTAACTCAACTCCGTCAATTCAAACTTTAAGATCGTTAAATCTATAACGCACACTTCATTACATTTAAACTAGGGTTTAAATGACGCTTAACACTTACTACATGTGTAGTCTTTCGGGATTTGCACCGAAACGCAAACGAGTTGACGCAAACGATTGATAAATGAACGAAAAACGTCAAAACAATAATTATGTGATAATTATGTGTTAGATATATGTGTGTTACTTGATTTTGTTATGTGGAATGTTAAACAAGAAACAAGAACCAATTAGTTAGGCTAGAGATGTAACACTTGAAAGTAGAGGGACTAGAGTGTAACTTGTATCATTATAAATATATCCTTAACTAAACTCTAACCTATTATTTTCTAAACCTACAACCCCGATCGGCCTCTCTCTCCTTTGTTCTCCACGGCTGCCGTCCACAAACACACACATATACACATCAAATCAAGTGTTTGATCCAAGAACAAGGTGCTAGGAAGGTATAATTGATCATCCCTTACCTCCTTGTTGTTTAATTTTGATGTTTAATGGGTTAATCAAAAACCCTAGGCAGCCGATTTGCTTGTATATGTATGAGTTAACATGATGGTTGTTGAATTCATGATGATTGATAACTAGTATTGATGTTGATGCATGATTGATTGTTGTCTTTGATTTGAGTTGAAACACAAACCCTAATCTTGTATGCATGGTGTAATTGACATGCATGGATAGTGGTGGTAGTGTCTAGCATGTTATATGATTGATTTATGGTCCATAGATAGTTAAATTGTTGAGTTTTGATGTGAACAGATTCTGGACAGAATGTGTATACGATGTTTAAGTGACTGTAACGAAGTGTAAACGTGAAAATTGGTTGAGATTGTGGGTACTGCAGTAAACTAGGTTGAGTCTAGTTTCTATAAAGTATAAGTTTGTAATTTTTGGACAAGTAGAAGTTTACTTTTATGATTTTACAAAAACGTTGTGCAAAGCTGAGCTGTTAGACCTGCTGTTAGGTTATGTTGTAAATGTTATATCTCATGAACTACGAGACCAATTGGGTTGGTTCCACTTCTGGAAGTTGACTCATTGAGTTAGGAACCAAACCCAAGTGGTCTTGCATTTATTGGATTTTTCGTTTAACGGGAATTGCAAATAACATTCTGTTGCGCACGAATCTGACTGATATGAGTTTGCTGTAATGTTTTGGTCATTATAAGAAAAATATGTGGAATAAAATAAGATAAAGTATGTTCTGGAAACCTAAGATATGTATGCTTCTGTGGTGATTTTTGGTGAATTAATTGAGACGTTATGATCGGTGAAATAGTACAATCTTTCAAGTAGAAATTCTGTCATAATGAAACTAACTGCTGAGTTGTGTAAAAATGCATGAAATATGATAGTTTTTATATATTTGTTATGTTTTGACCAAAATACCCTTGCGGGGAATAGTTGCTAATTGATTGCCATGAATTGACCAAATTGCCCTTATGGGGAATAATGGTTAGTTAATTTTGTTTGTTGACCAAAATGCCCTTACGGGGATAATTGCTAGTAAAGTATGTTATTAGTACGTGACACGAAAGTAATTGCTCACTCATGTATCGTATCACAATTGTACTTGTTTAAGTCACACACGATTCACAAACGAAACACGAAATCTGTTACGTGCATAGGTATTATGTGCCGAGTCTAGAGACTCGTTAAACGTACCGATACTTAGAAAATCTCTTTGTTATTTAGAACGCTAGAGAGTTTCTACGACGCGCATCACTTGGTGATCTAATTCGGGATATTCTTCGCAAACAGTGAGTTTCACTTACCCCGCTCTTTGAACTGTTTTCAAACGTTTTTCACTTGGGGGAGATAACATACTCCGATAAACGCATTTTCTGAGATAAACGCATATTTAAGATTTTGTTATAAATTATATATCACTTGTAAAGGCTAAGCGGCAAACGTAACATTTGAAGTCCCACACATCGAACCGGTTAATATTTGGAATAGCGAGTCACTGTTGAGTAGTACTACTGGGTTTGACAAACCCCACCCGACGCTAAGCTCAACTGGAGGTTGAGTGGGTGTAATTTTGGCTAACACTTACCATGGTCTGGGTTGACCTGGTGACGGGCACTTGATAAACAGTCAGCTTCGGTCTCGAACCACTTAGCGATACTTGTTGTATAGGTTAGCTACCTATCGATATATAATTTGACGTAACACTATCTGGTAATGCAAAACACTTAAACGCCGTAACGTGGTTACGCAACACTTAAACGCCGTAACGTGGTTACGCAACACTTGAACGCCGTAACGTGGTTACGCAACACTTAAACGCCGTAACGTGGTTACGCAACACTTAAACGCCGTAAAGTGGTTACGCAACACTGAAACGCCGTAACGGGGTTACGCAAAACGCTAAACGATTTATCTTATATAACTTGTGAACTCACCAACCTTGTGTTGACACTTTTTAGTATGTTATTCTCAGGTAGCCGAGGCGGGCGCGCGGTTTAGGAGCATGCATTAAATGAAAACACTTTTATTCTGCAAACTTATTTTTAACAGTTATCTTTGGTTTTAAGTCGTCCTGCGTGACGCAACTTTTGAATTAAGGTTTTTACGCTTCCGCACTTATTTGCATTTAAACATTTTTATGGTTTGATTATAACTGATGATTCCGATCCTGCCAGTTCACACCCTCTGACGGTAAAACTCCGTTAGTGGATTTTGAGGGTGTGACAGATTGGTATCAGAGCCATTGGTTATAGCGAACTAGAAGCTGCATGCATACTAGACTATAACCGCGACGACCCATTAGTTATAATGATACGCACTGCATAGGTTTGTGTAGTCTGGTAATCTTATCTCTTTATCTCTTTCACTCATACGCGCGCGCATACACGGCTTACCTGTAGGAATGTCGACGCCACCCTCATCATCATCCGATTCGATGACGCATGCTCACGGGAAGGAACCTCAGTTACCTACCGCCTCGCCACCCCGCGTAGTCCCGGAACTCGAAGCTCCCGCACCGAAGAGGTACCGCCTATCCGGAGGCCTTTACGAAAACGACGTTAGCTGGGATTGGTACCCTAACATGATCAGACGTATGGTCTATCGCGAACAAGTTCCCCCGTTGCCTCACCCGAACCACCCTGCTTATCCCAACACTCTACCACCCATAACCGAACCTGTGGAGCGAGTTCTCGCAGCTGTTGTTTCTTGTTTGGAGCGTGATGTGGGTTACATGCGCTACACGAGAGAAAATGTTGCCAGACTGTTTAAAGACGGAACCGAGACTCAGGAGGAGATTGCCCGCATGGCAGCGGCAATGAAAGATATGCAAGAGACTAGTGAGCAACAAACGAAGGTTATGATGAAGATGCAAGCTGAGATGATAGACTTGCAAGAGCAACTCCAAGAAGCAAGGACCCGAACTGAGATAGCGTTAGAGCGTTGCGATGTCTTACAAATGCAACTTGCTCAGAACGCAGCCGAACCTGAGGCAGAGCCCGAGGCCGAGCCTGAAGTAGAACCTGAAGAAGATCCCGAAGAGGAGCTTGAGGAAGATCCCGAGGAAGATCCCGAGGAGGAACCCGAAGAAGAACCGGAGGAAGAACCGGCTGAGGAGGAGGCACACTCGGAGGTGTCCTCAGATGACGACATCTAGTGATGATGACACTTAGATGGAGGGGTTGTCTCCATCCGAACTATTATTTTCTATGATTTTAAGGATTGATTGGAAATACTTTGTAGCGAATACAATGGTTTTAATCATGAATTTTTATTTAGACTAATATGTGGTTGTGATGTGATGTTGTTTCTTATTTTCTTTCTTACCTATTTTTTTTTTTCATGTATGGTGTGTTGTATATGAAGGAAAAATTCATGTTTAACATTTTATACTGTGATTCTAGGAAATGGCCGGAAGAAACGCTGGACGAGGACGTGGTAACATCAGCATGACTGCAGCTGAACTCCAAACTCTGCTGAATGACCATGTGGCGGCCGCTTTAGCCGCACACGTTCAGAATCAAACTGGAGGTCCGAGTGGAACGTGTACATTCAAGAACTACCTAGACTGCAAGCCCAGTACGTTTAAGGGCACTGAGGGAGCTATAGGCTTCCTGCGTTGGGCTGAGAAGGCCGAGTCGGCTTTTGAGATGTGTAATTGTCCCCCTGCCAGTAGGGTCAAATTCGCTGCTGGGACACTTGAGGATTCCGCCCTCACTTGGTGGAATTCAAACGTCCAGATCCTTGGGTTGGAACTGGCTAACGCGATGAACTGGGAGGAGTTCAAGGGCATGATGCGAGAGGAGTACTGTCCGAGGGAAGAAATTTCGAAGTTAGAGTCGGAGTTTTGGTCGTTGAAGATGGTGGGTTCGGAAATCGAAGCCTACACCACTCGTTCGCACGAGTTGGCTGTGATGTGTCCGCGGATGGTGGATCCGCCGAGCAAGAGAATAGAAATGTACATTGATGGTTTAGCACCGCAAATTCAGGGCATGGTGACGTCTTCCCGACCAGCCACGATCCAACAAGCGATCCGTTTAGCTCACAAACTGACGGATCAGGCTGTGACCCAAGGTGCGTTACCACCTAGGGGTTCGACCACTAAAGCCCGTGACAACCCGAGTAATGACCACGTCAGCAACAGTAACTGTAACACCCCGTAACCGCAGCGGAAACGTACACGGGATGCAACAGACACATCTGATATCAACAGCATTGCTTATAAAGAAAATACCACTACATTAATTTATAACATATTACATTGTTGCGAGTTTCATTACTGTCTAGGTGTTACACACATATTTTACCGATAAGACATTAATAAATTCATTACAAAACAAAGAGCAGCAAGCTTCCAACAGGTAGCACAGATAGTTAAGCACACATCAATCAATCCAACTTGGGCATACCTAGAAAACATGTAAAGAAAACGGGTCAACTACGAATAGTTGGTGAGTTTCACTAATTTAAATAAACACTGACAAATCATTTTAGTAATCATTTATTAACAATATAATCATGCTGGGAGCTATGTTACCCCAGAACATTTCCATTAACTTCCTGGGAACTATGTTACCCCAGAACAATAATAACCCCTGGGAACTATGTTACCCCAGAACAATAAATACCCCTGGGAACTATGTTACCCCAGAACAATCACAACCTCTGGGAACTATGTTACCCCAGAACAACAATAACCCCTGGGAACTATGTTACCCCAGAATAATAATAACCTCTGGGAACTATGTTACCCCAGAACAATAATAACCCCTGGGAACTATGTTACCCCAGAATAATAATAACCCCTGGGAACTATGTTACCCCAGAACAACAATAACCCCTGGGAACTATGTTACCCCAGAACAATAACACATTATAAACATTTTATATATTCTATGCATCAGCCCATATATATATAAATGTACAAGTATTTCCATACGATCGGTATGTACTTAAATACTTTAAATGAGACATGTTTTCCGCCCCGGGAAAATATAATTAAAACAATTCATAAAAAGGGGCTCGTGAAAACTCACCTTGTCGTGAGTTGGTGAGTAATATAAGGAACAGCTACGTGCCTGGATCTGTAATATAATATCTAGTCGTTACTATATAATTCCCATAACTTAAATACATATCAATCGGTACATCTGGGAACATTGTTAACCCAGTACTGTACTCGATTCGGGGACAATGTTAACCCCGTGACACTTCTAAGGACTCAGATTGACATTGCTTAGAGCTTGACAGTCAATTTAGTTAAGGTGATGAAATTATAGCTCGGTTTGACACCCCGTTTGGCCGTGGGGCCCGTTTCCGGTATTTCGGTGCCGGAAACGGTACAATCGGGTAAAAATTACCCAAATCATCCGGATTATTTTCGGATGATTTATTTTTACTTAATTTACTTAGATTTATGAAATAGTCTATTTTTAGAGTTTTTTTCGTGTACCAGTCAGCTCGCTTATGCGAACTTTGCCGGTTTACACGTTTTAAGCTTTAATTAATTGTTTTTATGTTCATTTTAGCACAAATAATTACCCGTTTAGTCTCGGGTCTTGAAATTTTGCTCAAAACTTATTTTGACAGAAAGAACATTTTATAAAATTTTCCAGATTTATTTTCCTATATTTGCATTTATTTACTTATTTTTAAATCTCATTAAAACACTAAAAATATAAAAAATACCAAAATACTTTAGGAAAATCCCAAGTTTTTCTGGAATGATCCTTGTCATTCTCATAACTCTCTGGAATTTTTCCAGATTTATTTTCGTAACTTTACATATATTTATCTATTTTCAAATCTTATTAAAATACTAAATATATCAAAAATACCAAAACACTTTAGAAAAATACCAAATTTTTCTGGGATGTTCCTTGTCATTCTCATAACTCTCTGGAATTTTTCCAGATTTATTTTCGTAAATTTACATATATTTATCTATTTTCAAATCTTATTAAAATACTAAATATATCAAAAATACCAAAACACTTTAGAAAAATCCCAAGTTTTTCTGGGATGATCTTTATCATCCTCATAACTTTCTGGAATTTTCCCAGATTTATTTTCCTACATTTACATTTATTTATCTATTTTTAAATCTTGTTAAAACACTAAATATATCAAAAATACCAAAACACTTTAGAAAAATCCCAAATTTTTCTGGGATGATCTTTATCATCCTCATAACTTTCTGGAATTTTTCCAGAATTTAAAACTTATTTTTCAAGCCATTTTCACCCAAAACCGAGCTAGAAAGCCCTAGAACTCGTATCACCGAAAAGCCTACTTAGACTTTTCCAACTGAGCTCAAATTTTGTGGGTGACTTTTATATGTTATAAAAAGCTTATCTTAAATTTTCCGGAATTTTTCATCATGTTTTGCTATTTTTCACTATTTTTGGCCAAAACCGAGCATTAAATTCACCAAATATTCATCTTTTATCCAAAAATTACCAAAAATTCACAGATCTCATATTTTCATGTGTAGATCATCTCTGTGAAATTTCGTGACCCAACTCTAAGCACACGGAAATCTGTCCATTTTTCATAAACACCCGAAAACCGAACTATCTTGTGTTTTCTAGCTTTAGATCGCAAGGATCTCGGTTTCTAGCCTTTGCTAGCCGCTAGATACAACACTTTCAAGCACAACAACACCACACCAAGCAAACTATACCAACAATCAAGCCATTTCTTTCTTAGAGTCGGTTAAAACATCAAAACAACGATTTCAACCGTAAAAATTCGTTCTAAACACTTTTAACTAAATTCTTGGATCAAGATCCTTTGTATAACTTGTATACATCCTTTGATCACACAAGAACCGGTTCCATCTCGGGTTTTCACCCATATTTCATTTGGAACCTTTTTGTTCTTGCAAAAACAACTCAAACTAAGTAATTAACACCAAAGATCATGTATTATAACATGTTTATACCTTTGTTCTTGATTAGAAATGATGGAAATGGATGGAGGATCAAGGGTTTGTGATGGGTGATGAAAAGCTTGAGAGATGGAGAGAGTTTTGAGAGAGTTTGTGTGTGTTTGTATGAAGAAAAAAAAAAGAAAATGAAAGATAATATCAAGGAGGGGTGGCCGGCCCCTTTGTGGTGTGGGGGTGGGTCCCACATCTTCAATAATAGCCACAAAATTGGATTGTGTAATCCGGATAACGTTGTGGATAATCTGGTTCAGTTCGTTTCTCGTTTAATACTCGTAATTCGGCTTAAAACGAGCATAAAATGGTCGTTTTTCGGGTTAAAATAAAATTTATATAAAACTGATTTAAAAACTTTAAAAACTTAACCCATGACATTAAGACATCATATTATTAATAATTACGCATCTTTTTCGGCTTGATTGATCGTCTCTTGCTTGGTTTGGTGATAAAGGTTTCGTTTAGCGTACCGACGTACCATTAAATCGAAATCCTTTTTCTGTGCTATAATTTACTTATCCCGAAGCATTAATACTTCGTAAATACCACTAAACATTATATACTTCGTCTATAATGTAATTCCCGATTCATTCGGGTTTTCAATAATCGTTCATTGGTTAATTGTAATTCCAATACGATTCGCTATATAATCGAGTATGATTCGTACTATGAATCATATATACTCGTATATATGTACTATAACTCATATAATCAATATTTAAATGACACGTAAATAGTATATTCCGGCTAGGGTATACCTGGATTTGCCGGAATCGTTACATTCTCCCCCCGTTATAAAAATTTCGTCCTCGAAATTTTACGCGACAACTACTTCCTTTTGAGGAAACAGGTGGGGGTATTTCTTCCGAAATTCGTCCTTTCGTTCCCAAGTAAATTCTGGGCCTCGTTGCGAATTCCATCTAACTTTGACCAACGAGATCTTATTGTGTCTAAGTTGCTTGATTTTCCCGTCTACTATTTCTATAGGCTCCTCTACAAAGTTGAGCCTATCACTTATTTGCACACCCTCTAAGGGTAACACCGATGTCTCATCCGACAGACATCTTTTCAAATTCGACACATGAAACACGTTATGAACTGCACTTAGTTCCTCAGGCAGTTCTAGTCGGTAAGCTACCGGACCGATCCTTGCAGTAATAATGAATGGTCCAATATATCTAGGGGCCAACTTCCCCGCCTTTCCAAACCTGACCACTCCTTTCCAGGGTGATACTTTCAAATATACTTTTTCACCCTTCTCAAATGACAACGGTTTTCGACGGGTATCGGCATAACTCTTCTGCCGGTCCCGCGCGGCTTTTAGGTTGTTCTTAATTTCAAGAATCTTGCTGGTCGTCTCCTGGACCAGATCCGATCTAATGACCTGCGGGTCACCCACTTCAGACCAGCAAAGTGGTGATCGGCACTTCCGCCCATACAATGCTTCATAGGGTGCTGCCTTTATACTGCTATGGTAACTGTTATTATAGGAAAATTCAACGAGTGGGAGATGTTGATCCCAATTTCCCTTAAAGTCCAGTACGCAGGCACGAAGCAAATCCTCCAAAGTTTGAATGGTCCTCTCAGACTGACCATCGGTCTGAGGGTGGTAAGCTGTGCTTAGGTCAATACGTGTTCCCAATGCTTCTTGGACAGCTTGCCAAAGTTTGGAGGTGAAATGGCTATCCCTATCGGAGATGATCGAGATGGGGATGCCATGACGAGACACTATTTCATTTATATAAATTTGCGCAAGTCTCTCAGTGTTAAAAGTATTCCTAATTGGAATAAAATGTGCCGATTTGGTTAATCGATCCACGATTACCCAAATCGCATCATGACCTCGGGGTGTCTTGGGGAGATGTGTCACAAAATCCATTGTGATCTGCTCCCACTTCCATTCGGGAATTTCCGGCTGATGTAGCATTCCCGAGGGTTTCTGGTGTTCCGCCTTAACTCTCGCACACGTCGTACACTTGCCGACGTATGTGGCTATATCCTTTTTCATACCTGGCCACCAGTAAAATTCTTTCACATCCTTGTACATTTTATCTGATCCCGGATGTATGGAATATTTCGATTTATGTGCTTCATCCATGATCAAATCACGAAGGTCATGGAGGGTCGGGATCCAAATCCGATTTTTGAAATAAAGAATTTCGTCCACACGCTGTTCGAAATTCTTCTCATTCTCGTAAAGTCCTTCTTTATCCAATTGGCCCTCTTTCAACGCCTCGCGTTGAGCGACTCGAATCAAATCTGAAAGGTTCGACTGGACTATCATCCCCAACGCTCGCACACGTAGTGGCTTGACTCGATCCTTTCTACTTAAGGCATCGGCTACGACGTTAGCCTTGCCGGGGTGATATCGTATGTCACAGTCATAGTCACTCAGCAACTCGACCCATCTTCGTTGCCTCATATTCAGTTCTTTCTGATCGAATATGTGTTGCAAACTTTTATGATCAGTGAATATGGTGCACTTTGTACCGTAGAGATAGTGTCTCCAGATTTTAAGTGCAAAGATGACTGCTCCCAGTTCCAAGTCATGAGTAGTGTAGTTTTTCTCATGAACTTTTAACTGTCGAGACGCATAGGCTATGACCTTTTTATTTTGCATTAACACGCACCCTAACCCTTTACGGGATGCGTCACAATATACAACAAATCCATCGTCTCCGTCGGGGAGACTTAAGATTGGCGCTTGGCACAATCTTTGTTTTAGCGTTTGAAACGCCGCTTCCTGCTCTTCACCCCAATCATACCTTCGATCCTTTTGGGTCAGCAGGGTTAAAGGTTGGGCAATGCTGGAAAAATTCTCAATAAATCGACGATAGTATCCAGCTAAGCCTAAGAATTGGCGGATTTCTTTCGGAGATTTAGGCGCTTGCCAATTCTTAATAGCTTCAACCTTACTCGGATCAACGTGTATTCCTTTGTGGTTTATAACATGACCGAGGAATTGCACCTCTTGTAACCAGAAGTTACACTTGGAGAATTTTGCATATAACTTCTCCTGATCCAGGAGCTCTAAAACTAACTTTAAGTGTTGCTCGTGCTCCTCTTTACTCTTCGAGTATATCAAAATATCGTCAATAAATACAATGACGAACTTGTCGAGATAGGGTTTACAGACTCGGTTCATGAGATCCATGAACACCGCTGGCGCATTTGTTAGCCCAAAAGGCATAACTAAAAATTCGTAGTGGCCGTAGCGAGTCCGAAACGCGGTTTTTGGGATATCCTCCTCCTGAATTTTAACTTGGTGGTATCCCGATCTAAGATCAATCTTTGAGAAATAGCTCGCACCTTGTAGTTGGTCGAACAAATCATCGATTCGGGGAAGAGGATACCTATTTTTGATGGTTAACTTGTTCAATTCCCTGTAGTCAATGCACATTCGAAGGCTTCCGTCCTTCTTTTTCACAAATAGCACAGGTGCACCCCACGGGGAATAGCTGGGACGTATAAATCCCTTATCCAACAATTCCTGCAACTGGTTGGATAATTCTTGCATCTCGGACGGTGCAAGTCTGTAAGGGGCCTTAGCAACAGGGCCGGCTTGAGGTAATAAGTCGATTCTGAATTCGACTTGTCGGGTTGGCGGTAATCCAGGAAGTTCCTCTGGAAAGACTTGTGGAAATTCGCGCACCACGGGAATATCGTCCACCCGTTTTTCCTCAGAATCAGCGGCCGTCAGGCTCGCTAGATACGCCACACATCCCTGACGTATATATTTCAACACCTTGAGGTGGGATATAAATGGTATCATGGTGCCGGATTTTTCTCCCTGCACTAATACCTCCTCGTCATCCGACACCCGGATCTTGACGGTTTTCTTTTCACAGTTTATTTCTACCCTATTACGAGCCAACCAATCCATTCCCACTATCACGTCAAAACTACCCAATTCTACCGGTAACAAGTCAATCAGGAAGGATTGTTCGCTTAGAATAAAAGGGCAATTCCGAACAATCCGATTAACTATCATGGTTTTACCGTTAGCAACCTCTACGGTGTAGGGTTCTATGGTTTCACCAATAGGAAGGTTTGCTATCGAAAGGAATCTAACGGAGACAAAACTTCTATCGGCGCCTGTATCAAATAATACAGAAGCGTAATGATCAGAGACGAGGAAGGTACCTGTCACTACGCTGGGGTCCTGGCGCGCCTCGTTCGCTCCCATCACAAATGCCCGGCCTCGCGCCAGATTGGACGCCGATGGCTGACCCGCGAGTTGTCTCCCGTTTCCTCCCTGATTCAGTTTCGGGCAGTTCCTTTTGAAGTGATCCGTGCTGCCGCATTCGTAGCAAGCACGGCTAGTGGTCACCATCTGGTTTCCTTGCGGGTTCTGCTGTCGGGCTGGTTGAGTTCTAAATGGTTGCGCCCGAATAGGTTGTGGTTGGCGGTTCAGGTTGTTCAGATTTGTCTTACAATTTGGTGCGTAGTGTCCAACCCTGCCACACCGGTGGCACACCACCTCCTTGCACACGCCACTATGGTGGTAACCACATTTCCCGCATTTAGGAAACGTTCCCCTCTGCGGTTCTTGCCTTCCGCCCGAACTAGTCATGGCATAGCTCTGGGCAGCGGGCCTAGCTCGTTTGTTTTGCTGCTTCTCTCGGATCCTATTGTCATATGTACCTCGCTTTCCCCCAGCCGACTCTCCCGTCGCCTTTATCGATCCGCTCCTCAAGAAATCATACGTGACAATACCAGCCTGTGTCACCGCACCCTCATACGTCTGGTGCCCTCCCGCGTTAACTATGCTCCTCACTACTGGAGTAAGTCCCCAAATATAGCGTTCCACCCTTTTTGACTCTGGGGTGACCAACCACGGCACTAATCGTGACAGTTCATTAAACCGGTTGGTATATCCCAAGTGGTCCGCCCCATGCATCTCTAGGTTCCACAACTCATGTTCCAGTTTCTGCAATTCATTCTTTGGGCAGAAATGTTTCAAAACAAGATCCTTAAGCTCTGCCCAGGTCATGCGGTTTGTCGCCGCCTGACCTCGAGTCTGTACTATGGTGTTCCACCATGTCAAGGCATGGTCTGTGAACGTACAGGTGGCGTACTTAACGACACAATCCTCGGGACAGTTGCTGATATTTACCACTGATTCTATTTTCTCTAACCATTTCACTAACCCATTCGGTCCTTCCGACCCGTTAAATTCTAAAGGCTTGCATAACATGAAATCCTTGATTGAACAACCCCTGGATGGTCCAGTGCGGTTGGTCTCTACAGTAGGGATAGGGCCATTACTGTCGGTAGCGACCACCGTAGGCGGTGCGTCAGTACTCGGCATAGTGTTATCGGTAGGTGGAGGATTAGCATTATGTTCCCCGCCATTATTTATGGGCGTTTGATTGCTTGGAGGGGTTGGATTAGACGAATTATTAATGCTGGCGGCGATGCGCGATACTATATCCGGTATCGCCGCCTCCAACTGTTGAGCAATCAAACGGCTCACATCTACTTCCGATACTTTCGTTGATCGTTTCGGTGCCATTCTACACAATCATCAAAGAAATACATATAATCAATACCATCTCAAAATATAAAACACAATACATATTTCATTCATTAGTAAACATTGATACATATTACACAACACCAATTTACATACTTTCAGTCAACATTACATAACTAGGTTTTAATACAAAGGGCCTATGTTGGTATCATCCTCGACATAACCCGCAATGGGTCAGTGCTTGAATGATACCCAAAAGTATCGATAATGATGTGCCCTACAAGAGACCCCCTATGGGCCAGTGGTTGTATCATACTAAACAAGATTCACTCCATGTTAGCATCACCACTAACTGCTCACATGGAGTATCAAAAAGCGGTTCAAGATTCTACTATCAACACATCTACACATGGTGGTAAACCAACCCCACCATCACCGCCACCAGCGCCACCAACACCGCCACCATAACCCGCATTCGGGTTTCCATCCGCTCGATCAACCAGTGGGAGTATGAGCACTCCCTCTTTAACTGGTTGATAGCATACTGGTGGTCCAGTATGTTGTCCCCTAGGTACGCCCGCCGCTGAACCCCCACGACCAGGGCAGCAGAGTGCTCGTTCACCTGCTCGGTGAGAACACGTAGCCACCCCGTCAAGTCCCGTTCCTGCCTTGGGAGACCCCACACAGGTAGGGTTGCAGGCTCGGGCTGAGGGCGGGAAGACTCGCCCACATGGTAAGTGGATCGGGGTGGGGTAACAGTGGGCGGAATATATGGGGCACTGATCCGCGCCGTGAGGCGAGGACCGCGCCTAAGGGGAATCGGGCCAGTCTGTGGTGCGGGCGGGGTAGGAGACCTGGTAACCCTAACAGGGGAGGGTATACTAGCACTCCTAGCTGGGGTGGTCTGCCTAGAGGCACTAAGACTAGCCTCTGAAGGCTCGGAGCTGGGTACTTCACTTGGGCTTCCAGAGGCCCCGGAACTGACCTCTTCCGGGTCCTCTTCCGTCGACACACTAGGGTTTCTTTCCATTATTACCTGCACACAAGTTAACAAACATATAGTCTTTTCCATAGTGTAATTCATAATTAAATAAATCATGCACTACTTATACAATTTAGCCACATAATAATATTATTATACATTTACACATATGTTGCCAGTTTTACCTATTTAAGTCCCCCGTGACTTCCCCTGAATTCACTCGTGCAGACAAGTCTGTTATTATGTTCCGGACCATAATAACCCACTTGTCCATCCAAGTTCATCCCGATCTCGTCACAATATATTATTAGTTGATATTCAGATCCTATAATACTTGAGCTACTGGTTATATTTTAGGTATCTTTTAAAGACATCCTAATTCTTTATAACCAATGGCTCTGATACCAAGTTCTGTAACACCCCGTAACCGCAGCGGAAACGTACACGGGATGCAACAGACACATCTGATATCAACAGCATTGCTTATAAAGAAAATACCACTACATTAATTTATAACATATTACATTGTTGCGAGTTTCATTACTGTCTAGGTGTTACACACATATTTTACCGATAAGACATTAATAAATTCATTACAAAACAAAGAGCAGCAAGCTTCCAACAGGTAGCACAGATAGTTAAGCACACATCAATCAATCCAACTTGGGCATACCTAGAAAACATGTAAAGAAAACGGGTCAACTACGAATAGTTGGTGAGTTTCACTAATTTAAATAAACACTGACAAATCATTTTAGTAATCATTTATTAACAATATAATCATGCTGGGAGCTATGTTACCCCAGAACATTTCCATTAACTTCCTGGGAACTATGTTACCCCAGAACAATAATAACCCCTGGGAACTATGTTACCCCAGAACAATAAATACCCCTGGGAACTATGTTACCCCAGAACAATCACAACCTCTGGGAACTATGTTACCCCAGAACAACAATAACCCCTGGGAACTATGTTACCCCAGAATAATAATAACCTCTGGGAACTATGTTACCCCAGAACAATAATAACCCCTGGGAACTATGTTACCCCAGAATAATAATAACCCCTGGGAACTATGTTACCCCAGAACAACAATAACCCCTGGGAACTATGTTACCCCAGAACAATAACACATTATAAACATTTTATATATTCTATGCATCAGCCCATATATATATAAATGTACAAGTATTTCCATACGATCGGTATGTACTTAAATACTTTAAATGAGACATGTTTTCCGCCCCGGGAAAATATAATTAAAACAATTCATAAAAAGGGGCTCGTGAAAACTCACCTTGTCGTGAGTTGGTGAGTAATATAAGGAACAGCTACGTGCCTGGATCTGTAATATAATATCTAGTCGTTACTATATAATTCCCATAACTTAAATACATATCAATCGGTACATCTGGGAACATTGTTAACCCAGTACTGTACTCGATTCGGGGACAATGTTAACCCCGTGACACTTCTAAGGACTCAGATTGACATTGCTTAGAGCTTGACAGTCAATTTAGTTAAGGTGATGAAATTATAGCTCGGTTTGACACCCCGTTTGGCCGTGGGGCCCGTTTCCGGTATTTCGGTGCCGGAAACGGTACAATCGGGTAAAATTACCCAAATCATCCGGATTATTTTCGGATGATTTATTTTTACTTAATTTACTTAGATTTATGAAATAGTCTATTTTTAGAGTTTTTTTCGTGTACCAGTCAGCTCGCTTATGCGAACTTTGCCGGTTTACACGTTTTAAGCTTTAATTAATTGTTTTTATGTTCATTTTAGCACAAATAATTACCCGTTTAGTCTCGGGTCTTGAAATTTTGCTCAAAACTTATTTTGACAGAAAGAACATTTTATAAAATTTTCCAGATTTATTTTCCTATATTTGCATTTATTTACTTATTTTTAAATCTCATTAAAACACTAAAAATATAAAAAATACCAAAATACTTTAGGAAAATCCCAAGTTTTTCTGGAATGATCCTTGTCATTCTCATAACTCTCTGGAATTTTTCCAGATTTATTTTCGTAACTTTACATATATTTATCTATTTTCAAATCTTATTAAAATACTAAATATATCAAAAATACCAAAACACTTTAGAAAAATACCAAATTTTTCTGGGATGTTCCTTGTCATTCTCATAACTCTCTGGAATTTTTCCAGATTTATTTTCGTAAATTTACATATATTTATCTATTTTCAAATCTTATTAAAATACTAAATATATCAAAAATACCAAAACACTTTAGAAAAATCCCAAGTTTTTCTGGGATGATCTTTATCATCCTCATAACTTTCTGGAATTTTCCCAGATTTATTTTCCTACATTTACATTTATTTATCTATTTTTAAATCTTGTTAAAACACTAAATATATCAAAAATACCAAAACACTTTAGAAAAATCCCAAATTTTTCTGGGATGATCTTTATCATCCTCATAACTTTCTGGAATTTTTCCAGAATTTAAAACTTATTTTTCAAGCCATTTTCACCCAAAACCGAGCTAGAAAGCCCTAGAACTCGTATCACCGAAAAGCCTACTTAGACTTTTCCAACTGAGCTCAAATTTTGTGGGTGACTTTTATATGTTATAAAAAGCTTATCTTAAATTTTCCGGAATTTTTCATCATGTTTTGCTATTTTTCACTATTTTTGGCCAAAACCGAGCATTAAATTCACCAAATATTCATCTTTTATCCAAAAATTACCAAAAATTCACAGATCTCATATTTTCATGTGTAGATCATCTCTGTGAAATTTCGTGACCCAACTCTAAGCACACGGAAATCTGTCCATTTTTCATAAACACCCGAAAACCGAACTATCTTGTGTTTTCTAGCTTTAGATCGCAAGGATCTCGGTTTCTAGCCTTTGCTAGCCGCTAGATACAACACTTTCAAGCACAACAACACCACACCAAGCAAACTATACCAACAATCAAGCCATTTCTTTCTTAGAGTCGGTTAAAACATCAAAACAACGATTTCAACCGTAAAAATTCGTTCTAAACACTTTTAACTAAATTCTTGGATCAAGATCCTTTGTATAACTTGTATACATCCTTTGATCACACAAGAACCGGTTCCATCTCGGGTTTTCACCCATATTTCATTTGGAACCTTTTTGTTCTTGCAAAAACAACTCAAACTAAGTAATTAACACCAAAGATCATGTATTATAACATGTTTATACCTTTGTTCTTGATTAGAAATGATGGAAATGGATGGAGGATCAAGGGTTTGTGATGGGTGATGAAAAGCTTGAGAGATGGAGAGAGTTTTGAGAGAGTTTGTGTGTGTTTGTATGAAGAAAAAAAAAAGAAAATGAAAGATAATATCAAGGAGGGGTGGCCGGCCCCTTTGTGGTGTGGGGGTGGGTCCCACATCTTCAATAATAGCCACAAAATTGGATTGTGTAATCCGGATAACGTTGTGGATAATCTGGTTCAGTTCGTTTCTCGTTTAATACTCGTAATTCGGCTTAAAACGAGCATAAAATGGTCGTTTTTCGGGTTAAAATAAAATTTATATAAAACTGATTTAAAAACTTTAAAAACTTAACCCATGACATTAAGACATCATATTATTAATAATTACGCATCTTTTTCGGCTTGATTGATCGTCTCTTGCTTGGTTTGGTGATAAAGGTTTCGTTTAGCGTACCGACGTACCATTAAATCGAAATCCTTTTTCTGTGCTATAATTTACTTATCCCGAAGCATTAATACTTCGTAAATACCACTAAACATTATATACTTCGTCTATAATGTAATTCCCGATTCATTCGGGTTTTCAATAATCGTTCATTGGTTAATTGTAATTCCAATACGATTCGCTATATAATCGAGTATGATTCGTACTATGAATCATATATACTCGTATATATGTACTATAACTCATATAATCAATATTTAAATGACACGTAAATAGTATATTCCGGCTAGGGTATACCTGGATTTGCCGGAATCGTTACAGTAACAGCAACAGCAACCCGAACAGCGGGAAGAGAAAGTTTGACAACACCAGATCTTCATCCTCGAACCTCCCACCGCAACACCACTACCGTAAGCCCGAATTTACTCGGAGCTTTAACACTCAGAATCACAACAACAACACCAACCACAACGGTAGCGGGCAGGTTTCGAGCGGATATGCTGGGAAATATCCAAAGTGCAACAGGTGCAACTTTCATCATGTTGGCCAGTGTGACCGTGTCAAGTGTCAAAGATGCGGAAAGATAGGTCACCAAGCGAAAGAATGTAGAGGAGACCTTGCGGCAAAGAGTGCTTCTAAGCCACCGATGACAACTAAGGGATGCTTTGAATGTGGGCAGGAAGGTCATTTCCGGAAGGATTGCCCCAAGCTGAAACAGAATGACAATAACGGGGGTAATGGAAGTGGCAGTAATGGTGGAGGCAATGGCAAAGGAAGAGCGTTTGTGATTGGATCGGGTCAAGCCCGCAATGATCCGCATGTGGTGTCTGGTAAGTTCCCTGTAAACGATTGTTTTGCTTCTGTTTTATTTGACACTGGAGCTGATAGGAGTTTTGTGTCGAAAGCCTTTAGCCAACTTTTAGACCTTACTCCAACCCCGTTAGACGCTAAGTTTCCTGTCGAATTAGCTAACGGTAAAACTGTAGTAACAACTCATATACTTGCGGGATGTAAGTTGAAACTGTCAGGTCATGTCTTTGATATCGACCTTATTCCTTTTACGCTTAGTATTTTCGATGTCGTTGTCGGCATGGACTGGTTATCCGAGAACCGAGCGGAGATTATATGCCATGATAAGATAGTCCATATTACCACCCCTTCCGGCGAGATCATTTCGGTCCGAGGCGAGAGAAGCGGCATGACCACCAGCGTCATTACCCTTTTGAAGGCACAGAAGTATCTACGAAAGGGTCATCCGGCAATTTTGGCGCAGATTGTTGAGAAACCCGCGGAGGAGAAACGAATTGAAGACATACCGGTTGTGCGAGACTTTCCGGAAGTTTTCCCAGAGGATTTGCCCGGACTCCCTCCTATTCGTCAAGTCGAATTCCAAATCGAGTTGACACCCGGTGCAGCACCCATAGCACGAGCCCCGTATCGGCTCGCACCGGCGGAACTTCAGGAGTTGTCCACTCAGTTGCAAGATTTGTTGGATAAGGGTTTTATCCGACCTAGCTCATCGCCATGGGGAGCCCCTGTCTTGTTTGTCCGAAAGAAAGACGGGACTTTCCGAATGTGCATCGACTACCGGGAGTTGAACAAGGTGACGGTCAAGAACCGTTATCCTTTACCCCGAATTGATGATTTGTTTGACCAGCTTCAAGGATCGAGTTACTACTCGAAGATTGATCTACGATCCGGTTACCACCAGCTGAGAGTGCGCGAAGAAGATATCTCAAAGACGGCTTTCAGAACACGGTATGGTCACTACGAGTTTTCGGTTATGCCTTTTGGCCTAACCAATGCGCCAGCCGTATTTATGGATCTCATGAATCGAGTATGCAAGTCGTACCTCGACAAGTTCGTGATTGTTTTCATCGATGATATTCTCGTCTACTCCAAGAACGAGACTGACCACGAAGAGCACCTAAGGGTAATTCTGGAACTATTGAAGAAGGAGCAACTGTATGCTAAACTCTCGAAATGTGAATTTTGGCTTCGCGAGGTTCACTTTTTAGGACATGTGATCAACGAGAATGGTATACATGTCGATCCCGGTAAGGTAGAGGCCATCAAAAACTGGGAAGCACCTAAGACTCCGACTGAGGTGCGACAATTCCTAGGACTGGCCGGCTACTACCGGCGTTTCATCGAGGGATTTTCAAAAATTGCTCAACCCCTCACCGCTTTGACCCACAAGGGCACTAAGTACAACTGGGGTGACGCGCAAGAATCCGCTTTTCAACTGTTGAAAACCAAGCTTTGTAGCGCCCCTATTTTAGCCCTCCCCGAGGGAACGGAAAATTTTGAGGTACACTGTGACGCATCTATACAAGGTCTCGGTTGTGTGCTGATGCAACTCGAGAAGGTTATAGCCTACGCCTCTAGACAACTACGGGTTCACGAGAAGAACTACACGACCCATGATTTGGAACTCGGAGCTGTGGTGTTTGCTCTTAAGATATGGAGGCATTACTTGTACGGTACCAAGTTTACCATTTACACCGACCACAAGAGTCTCCAACATATCTACGATCAGAAGGAGCTGAACATGCGACAGCGTCGTTGGGTCGAGCTGCTTAAAGATTACGATTGTGCCATCAAGTACCACCCTAGCAAGGCCAATGTGGTGGCCGACGCCCTCAGCAGAAAGGAAACAGATAAACCCAGACGGGTGAGAGCATTGCAACTCACGATTCATGCCAGCTTACCCGATCAGATTCGCGATGCGCAACTAGAAGCTTTGAAAGATGAAAATCTCCCATCGGAACTCATGCGGGGCATGAACAAGCAACTTGAAACCAGATCGGACGGGGCCCGATATTTTGAGAACCGGATTTGGGTTCCACGATACGGAGAGTTGAGAACTCTAGTGATGGACGAAGCTCATAAGTCCCGATATTCTATCCACCCTGGCTCAGACAAAATGTATCATGATTTAAAGGCACTTTACTGGTGGCCGAACATGAAAGCCGACATTGCCACCTACGTGAGCAAATGCTTGACTTGTGCCAGAGTCAAGATAGAATACCAGAAACCATCTGGTCTACTGCAACAACCGGAACTCCCAATGTGGAAATGGGAGCACATCTCAATGGACTTTATTACGGGTTTGCCTAAGACACCGACGGGATGCGATACCATCTGGGTGATCGTTGACCGGTTGACTAAATCGGCACACTTCCTAGCAATTAAGGAAACGGACAAAATGGAAAGACTGACTCGTGTATACATGAAAGAAGTGGTGTCTAGACACGGAGTGCCTGTCTCGATCATTTCCGATCGAGATTCTCGTTTCACCTCGCACTTTTGGAAGTCGCTGCAAAGCGCACTGGGCACCCGTCTCGATATGAGTACAGCATACCATCCTCAGACGGATGGGCAAAGTGAACGGACTATTCAGACCCTGGAGGATATGTTGCGTGCATGCGTTTTAGATTTCGGAAAAAGTTGGGAACCCCACTTACCCTTGGTAGAGTTTTTGTATAATAACAGCTACCACGCAAGTATTAAGGCAGCGCCGTTTGAAGCGCTGTACGGACGGAAGTGTCGATCACCACTCTGCTGGGCAGAGGTGGGTGACAGCCAAATCACTGGTCCGGAACTGGTACTCGAAACCTCAGAAAAGATTGTTCAAATCCAAAATCGCATGGCAGCAGCACGAGATCGCCAAAAGAGTTACGCCGACAAGCGCCGAAAACCTCTCGAATTTCAAGTGAACGATCGGGTGTTACTCAAAGTCTCACCTTGGAAAGGTGTGGTTCGCTTTGGAAAGCGAAACAAACTCAACCCACGGTATGTTGGTCCGTACCGGATAACTGAGCGCATTGGTACGGTGGCGTACCGACTGGACCTACCAACAGAACTCAGTGGCGTACACGATGTATTCCACGTATCAAATTTGAAGAA
The DNA here is from genome assembly GCF_021521415.1 of Bidens hawaiensis. Classification (NCBI taxonomy): domain Eukaryota; kingdom Viridiplantae; phylum Streptophyta; class Magnoliopsida; order Asterales; family Asteraceae; genus Bidens; species Bidens hawaiensis. The sequence continues at coordinate 60,629 of NW_027494372.1, forward strand.
ATGCCTATCTGATGAATCCCAAGTAGTCCCTTTGGAGGAACTACAAATTGATGAACAGTTACGTTTCATTGAAGAACCAGTCGAGGTTTTGGATTGGGAAACCAAAACGCTCAAACACAGCAAAATTCCAATCGTTAAGGTTCGTTGGAACTCGAGACGTGGACCGGAGTTCACGTGGGAACGCGAGGATCAAATGATGAAAAAGTATCATCACCTTTTTGAAGGGCTAACCAAACACAAAAAACCGCGAAACTCGGCAAACCGTCAAACATCACCGGAGGTATGAATTAAATTTCGGGACGAAATTTCTTTCTACTAGGGGATGATATGACAAACTGAAAATTTTTTTTTACTCTTTCAGACTCTCATCACGACTTGACTCAAATTTTCGGGACGAAAATTCTTTAACATGGGAATGATGTGACAATCGTCAATTTCAGGTTAACTCCGTTAACTCAACTCCGTCAATTCAAACTTTAAGATCGTTAAATCTATAACGCACACTTCATTACATTTAAACTAGGGTTTAAATGACGCTTAACACTTACTACATGTGTAGTCTTTCGGGATTTGCACCGAAACGCAAACGAGTTGACGCAAACGATTGATAAATGAACGGAAAACGTCAAAACAATAATTATGTGATAATTATGTGTTAGATATATGTGTGTTACTTGATTTTGTTATGTGGAATGTTAAACAAGAAATAAGAACCAATTAGTTAGGCTAGAGATGTAACACTTGAAAGTAGAGGGACTAGAGTGTAACTTGTATCATTATAAATATATCCTTAACTAAACTCTAACCTATTATTTTCTAAACCTACAACCCCGATCGGCCTCTCTCTCCTTTGTTCTCCACGGCTGCCGTCCACAAACACACACATATACACATCAAATCAAGTGTTTGATCCAAGAACAAGGTGCTAGGAAGGTATAATTGATCATCCCTTACCTCCTTGTTGTTTAATTTTGATGTTTAATGGGTTAATCAAAAACCCTAGGCAGCCGATTTGCTTGTATATGTATGAGTTAACATGATGGTTGTTGAATTCATGATGATTGATAACTAGTATTGATGTTGATGCATGATTGATTGTTGTCTTTGATTTGAGTTGAAACACAAACCCTAATCTTGTATGCATGGTGTAATTGACATGCATGGATAGTGGTGGTAGTGTCTAGCATGTTATATGATTGATTTATGGTCCATAGATAGTTAAATTGTTGAGTTTTGATGTGAACAGATTCTGGACAGAATGTGTATACGATGTTTAAGTGACTGTAACGAAGTGTAAACGTGAAAATTGGTTGAGATTGTGGGTACTGCAGTAAACTAGGTTGAGTCTAGTTTCTATAAAGTATAAGTTTGTAATTTTTGGACAAGTAGAAGTTTACTTTTATGATTTTACAAAAACGTTGTGCAAAGCTGAGCTGTTAGACCTGCTGTTAGGTTATGTTGTAAATGTTATATCTCATGAACTACGAGACCAATTGGGTTGGTTCCACTTCTGGAAGTTGACTCATTGAGTTAGGAACCAAACCCAAGTGGTCTTGCATTTATTGGATTTTTCGTTTAACGGGAATTGCAAATAACATTCTGTTGCGCACGAATCTGACTGATATGAGTTTGCTGTAATGTTTTGGTCATTATAAGAAAAATATGTGGAATAAAAATAAGATAAAGTATGTTCTGGAAACCTAAGATATGTATGCTTCTGTGGTGATTTTTGGTGAATTAATTGAGACGTTATGATCGGTGAAATAGTACAATCTTTCAAGTAGAAATTCTGTCATAATGAAACTAACTGCTGAGTTGTGTAAAAATGCATGAAATATGATAGTTTTTATATATTTGTTATGTTTTGACCAAAATACCCTTGCGGGGAATAGTTGCTAATTGATTGCCATGAATTGACCAAATTGCCCTTATGGGGAATAATGGTTAGTTAATTTTGTTTGTTGACCAAAATGCCCTTACGGGGATAATTGCTAGTAAAGTATGTTATTAGTACGTGACACGAAAGTAATTGCTCACTCATGTATCGTATCACAATTGTACTTGTTTAAGTCACACACGATTCACAAACGAAACACGAAATCTGTTACGTGCATAGGTATTATGTGCCGAGTCTAGAGACTCGTTAAACGCACCGATACTTAGAAAATCTCTTTGTTATTTAGAACGCTAGAGAGTTTCTACGACGCGCATCACTTGGTGATCTAATTCGGGATATTCTTCGCAAACAGTGAGTTTCACTTACCCCGCTCTTTGAACTGTTTTCAAACGTTTTTCACTTGGGGGAGATAACATACTCCGATAAACGCATTTTCTGAGATAAACGCATATTTAAGATTTTGTTATAAATTATATACCACTTGTAAAGGCTAAGCTGCAAACGTAACATTTGAAGTCCCACACATCGAACCGGTTAATATTTGGAATAGCGAGTCACTGTTGAGTAGTACTACTGGGTTTGACAAACCCCACCCGACGCTAAGCTCAACTGGAGGTTGAGTGGGTGTAATTTTGGCTAACACTTACCATGGTCTGGGTTGACCTGGTGACGGACACTTGATAAACAGTCAGCTTCGGTCTCGAACCACTTAGCGATACTTGTTGTATAGATTAGCTACCTATCGATATATAATTTGACGTAACACTATCTGGTAATGCAAAACACTTAAACGCCGTAACGTGGTTACGCAACACTTAAACGCCGTAACGTGGTTACGCAACACTTAAACGCCGTAACGTGGTTACGCAACACTTAAACGCCGTAACGTGGTTACGCAACACTGAAACGCCGTAACGGGGTTACGCAAAACGCTAAACGATTTATCTTATATAACTTGTGAACTCACCAACCTTGTGTTGACACTTTTTAGTATGTTATTCTCAGGTAGCCGAGGCGGGCGCGCGGTTTAGGAGCATGCATTAAATGAAAACACTTTTATTCTGCAAACTTATTTTTAACAGTTATCTTTGGTTTTAAGTCGTCCTGCGTGACGCAACTTTTGAATTAAGGTTTTTACGCTTCCGCACTTATTTGCATTTAAACGTTTTTATGGTTTGATTATAACTGATGATTCCGATCCTGCCAGTTCACACCCTCTGACGGTAAAACTCCGTTAGTGGATTTTGAGGGTGTGACAATCGAGTATGCACACAGCCCCGAAAACATAACAAGGAAGTGGGGCTAGAAACTCACCTCAATGCGGTTGCGTTCACCGTTTAGGTTATTCCCTTCTTGAGCTGTGCACGACTAACTATGTAATAATTATACGTTTCAGTAAACTATCACTACACATATCGCCTTTCTAGTTTAATTATTACCCTCAACGAAGGGGGGTCCGGGGGCAGCGCCCCTGGCAGCGGGGTTCTAAGGGCGGCAACCCCTAGCGGGGTCCAAGGGGCAGAGCCCCTGGCTGGGGCTAAGCTGCCAGGTCAGCTTGGAAAAATTTTATTTTCATTAACTGTCTTAACACATTTTCCATTAGGATTTTGAATCATTATAAATTTGCTAACTTAAAATGTTCAAGGGCTTCTTTGTAATTAAATCATTCTTTTTCTAAGTCCAGGGACTGTTCTGTCATTTATTAAACTTCTTATTCGTTATTCAGTCCTTAACAAATGGGAGTTCACAGCGAATTAACTATTATAACGAATCCAGCTTGTAACGAATCAATCATTATAGCGAACTGGTCCTTATGACGAATTGGACCCTTTCACGAACTGGTCCATATAGCGAATTGGACCTTAACAAACTGATCATAGCGAATCAAAGGTAATTCGTTATTCTTTTCTCCTAACGAATCAGAGACGAACTAAGGCTAGTTCGTTGTGCTCCCTTATGCGAATTAACTAACGAATCACCCTTCAATTCGTTAAGTTCCCATAGCGAACTAGGGTTAGGTAAGGGAATGTCAGAACATTCCCTGACATCCTCGTATTAACTTTTCCGGCGCCGCCGCCGGAAAGCTGCCGGAAAACCGCGAACACGTCGGAAAAAAGAGTTTTAACTCTTTTTTCACCATTTTTCGTCCCGTTCGAGCCAGATCTGAGCTAGGGTGCCCCCTAAGCTCATCATAGGTTCGGTTTATGCCCGATTCCACCCGGATCTCGTGACTTAAACGGTTTAACGGTGTCGGCTCGTCGTTTCGTGACCATATCCTACGGATTTAAGCTCAAACAATATCATACTATCATTACCTTGGATCGGGATCGGTTTCTTCTTCTAAATTTCGGCTAGAGAGAGTCTAGAGAGAGAGAGCTTAAGTGTGTGTTTGAGAGGTGTATGGAATATGTGTAGATGAATGAAAATTGGGTATTAAAGGTTTATATATTTATGGATCATGGGCTTAGCCCATGGTCTTTCCTTCTTTCTTTCATACCCAAGTCCATAACCCATATCCTTTTACCCCAACACTAGCCCAACTCATATTCTAGTTATTTAAACCGATAACGACCCACTATAAAATAGACGAAATTTATATTATTATTATAACCAAAGGTAGGATATTACAAAAACGATTAAAAACTCTAAATCTCCTTACCATGATGTTAGCCGAGAACAATGTCGAAGCCGAGCAACGGTCGTCGGAGAATGTTTCCACCAGAGAGAGAGAGGCCGTAAAAGAGAGAGAGACGGTGGGAGAGAGAGGCAGAGAGAGAGACCGTGAGAGATAGAGAGATAGAGAGACGGAGAGAGTGTGTGCGACGGGGAGGGAGAAAGAGAGAAGAGTGAGTGACGGAGGGAAAGAGAGAGAGAGGGAGACGGCGGAGCTGAAAGAGACGGTGAGGCCCCGGTGGCCGGCTTTCCGGTCGCCGGTAAAACGACCCGGAGGGAAGGGGGTTACGGGGCTGCCGGAACGCCGAGAGAGAGGAGGGAAAGGGGGTTACGGGGCTGCCGGATGTCGGAAAAACGGGGGAGGGGAGGTGGTGTCGAAACGACGTGTGGAGAGGAGAGGGAGTGGCCGGGATGGTGGTGGCGTGCGTCGGTGGTGGTGTGCTCGCCGGAAAAATGAGGGATTTGGGTGTGGGGTTACCGGAGAACGAGAAGGGAAGAGGGGGAGTGGCCGGAGATGCGCCGGAGTCGGAAAACGGCGCCGGAAATCGGTCGCCAGAAAAATGGCTAAGAAGGGGGGGGGGGGGTAGCGGCTAGAATAATATGAGTTAGGTTAGGGGTTTTTTAGGTTTATATATATTACATATTTACATAAAAGGCCCTCCAAGTTTCAATCATTATTTAATACGAGTTTAAAGGTTTGTAAAACTCGTAACGACTTTACGAAAATCATTTTGAACTCCTTATGTTTTTCTTAGCGTCACCAAAATATGATAAACATCGGTTTATTGATGATCGAGCTCCATAATAATATTATGTAATAGTTAAATAAGGCTCTAAAAATATTGAGTTGGTTTTACAAAATAAAAGTTTACAAAACTAATACAACTCGAGACTCAAATTTGACGGATGTCACATTATCCCCAACTTTTTGAAAATTTCGTCCCGGAATTAAAATAAATTTAAAGAAAAAGTAATTATTAAAGAATATTGTTTTCAGTAAGATAATTGCATGAACAATATTTAAGCCAAAGAATAACGTCAAATCCTTGCATGACTCGAAAAACGATACAAATGAGAAACATAATAAAGGCCCTTATATATAGGATGTACCAGCGGCATATCCACCATGACCTTATCATGATTTCCCATTTTATCGTTTTTCTACCGTCATCCTCGGGTCTGAGTTATCGCACACAACCGTACTTACCATGGCTTCCATACGGGGATTTCGATAATTAAGTGTGCACCCATAATTATTTCGATCGTCATATGGTCCACATGGTTCGTCTCATTATGTGGTTTAAAAGATCTATTTTTTTTGAAATATTTAAAACAGATGTGTAAATAAATTCGTTGAATTTTTACCAATATTGACAAATACAGTACTAGCGGTTGAAAATTTCGGGATTGACTTTTTAATAAGTAGGATATTGGGATACATAAATGAAACAATTTAATGTCATAGAACATAAACCGTGGCGAAAATAACGATTCGGCTTAAATTAAGTAAGGACGATCAATTAAATAATAATAATAATAAAAATATTTTAGGGTAAACAATATGAAATGAGATTTGAAGTCAAAAGTCATCAATATAATAGTCAAGTCGATACATCGAGGCACTAAATAACACCGATGGATAAAATCCGATAAGTGAAGAAAAATGTGAAGCCCGATAAATGAACCCATAAAGTTGAGGTAAACAACGCCACAATTAATAATAACATCGTATGATGAGTTTCACACGTGAATAAACTTGAGGTTATAAGTATTTGAGGATATAATTACATGAACTGTGATAACATGAGTATGAGGTGAGTTTATTTGGGGTGACGCATACATGTATCAATATAAATAATATAGTATTTGATTAACAATCACAACAATCGACAAAACGTGATAAAACGTGAATACAACCACTATTGCGAAACCATTTATATAATTATCATTATAATAACAGTTTCTAATAGCGCCAAAACTTGTAGACAGCCACACATATGCCGTTAATGGATTAGATAAAATGATGTAAAATAATGCATAGAATCTTGTCTAGCTTGAAAAGCATAAATGCTCAAATATGAATAACAAAATTTATGAAATATCATTTGAAAAAGAAACAAAATTTTTAGCGAGCTTGAGGTTTCAAAAGTATTACACAAATTGTCATAGAATAACTTGAATTCGGTTAAAATCAAACACCAAAATGAAATCTCATGTGCATAAAGTTACCATCGAAACATCTCGTAAATGGGAAAAAAAAATAATATCGCAATAATCGTGTGACTCGAATTAATGATTAAATATTTAAATCGCGTTTTATATGCTCTTTTAAAATATAGAATAACATCGAAATCGAAGTCTCAAGTAAAGTCGTTTTTATTGTTTCCAAGAGAATGTATATAATAACAAACATCGCGGTAATGTGTAGTTAGAGAAAGGTGTAAATCATTATCAAATTTAAATCTTGTAAGCCAAGTTGATAAAGGAGTTTGTATACATAAAGCCGTTGTGAAGAAAATAATTTATGAAGAAATGATGTTTGAGATAATAAGGGGTAATAGTTTGCGTATAAAGTATAAAACTTTTATAAATGCGTCCCAAAAAGATTTGTAAAGCCATGGTCATTGAGTTCATGCAAGATTGTGAAAAGTTGTAATTTGTATTGAATAAATCTCGAATTTGACATTCAAAATGAAACCTCATATTTATAAAGTTATTAAGAGATTTATCGCCTTAGGTGACAATATTTATAATATTGAAAACACGTATATAATCGTTTAATAATCTCCACGAAAACAAATCCTCATAATAGCATTTTGTTGTCATGACAATCTTAGATTTTTTTTTTAAAATGATTTATAAGATTTGGACAATATGCGAATCGTTAATTTTGAAAGAGTTTATAATCTATAAGTGATTATTTGAATACATAAGGTTGTTATAAATACACTAGTTGTATATATTTAAATAATAAAAAAAATTTAGGGAAAAATGAAGCTTGCGTGTGTATGGAGAGGTTTTAGGCTTCGAGTGGTGGAGGGTTTGAAAATTTGGTGAAGAGTGAGCGTGTTTCGAGTGTCTTGCGTAGTTGGGTCTTCTTGAGTTGGGTTGATAGGGTTTGTTGGGTTTTGGTCGTTTGAGTGAGTTAGGCTTAGATGACTCGTGTGGGTAGTGGTTGGGCTATTAGGATGATGCTTGCGTATTTGAGTTCGGGTAAGTTGATGGGTTGGGTAAGTCGACCTTGACTAGATTGGGTTGAGATTTGGTTTATACATGTATTTTGTAAGGAGTGTTTGGGTTGCTATTTTGATATCAAGTTCTATGTTGGATGGGAACGGTGTGGCGATATGGTTATTGATTTTGGCATAGCAAGGATCGAACGATCGAGTCGTAGTTGGGTAAACTTTGGTTTGTATAAGTTCAAAGCATTCGTATGTGTGTTTGTCGGTGTCTTTGAAGTATTAGGATAGTGAGTTTGATACGTTTTCGTGGCGTAGGAGTGTCGGTAGTTAGGGCCTTTTTGTTGGGTTGATTTTTGTATACCTTGGACTTGCATGGGGTTTGGGTAGGTGAGGATATAACTTGATGTGTTAGGTTTCGTTCATACTGAGGAAAGATGTGAGTGCTCGGGAAACTTTTAAAGTTGAGGGGTGGTTTGATTTAAGGCGGTAGTTTGAGATGGGATACGGGTGTTTGGGAACTTGTGGTTGTGTTTAGGGATATTTTTGACTAATAACAAGTATTAATTTGAAATTATCATAATTTATAAATACTGTTTGAAACATCCATGAAAATTTTGATAATAAAAATTACAAGTTAATATATATATATATATATATATATATAAATATGAATATATATATATATATATATATTATCTAAATAGAATTTTTGAGATCCGAGCGTGTGAATCACACAAAAAAAATTTTATAAAGATTAAAATATTTTTTCTTTGCTTATGAGGAAATTTAAAATATGTAAATTGAATGTTAAAATTTGTTATGAGGTCTCAATATTAAATGATGAATGTTGTTTTTGGGAATACAAAGTTGCGTAATGATATTTTTTTTACCAAGTTCGTTACTTAATATCGTGTAGCGAAAATATCGTGGTAAGTTAGAATGACCAGCATTGTAAATCGAGAAATCACGAGCAAACGATTTTTTTGTCCTTAAAGTAAAATTTCTATGAAGTTTTGCATGAGAATTTCAAGAAGATTACAAGATATAAGTTTGTAAATTTTTTTGAAAAGTCAAGGCAAAACTACTATAGGGGTTTCAAAACGAGAAAAATCGAAAGATGCAAATTTTATTCCTAAAAGTTTATAATGGCCCAAGTATTGCGCGGTGATAATTGTCATGAAAATAAATTTGGGTAGCGATTTTTTTTTCTACCACGTGTATTATATAATGTAGTATAATTAATAAATGTCGTGAGAAGTTTAAATAATTAAAATTTTGAAGTGATCGTCCAAATAAACGGAATAGTTATAAAAATAAAAACTTTTATAAAATTTTTGTACAAGGACTTTAAAGACAACTTAAAGTCTATACAATAGGAAAAATTTACTTGAAAAGTTGAGGTGAAATTTTATCATAAAACCTTCTTAATATAATGAAATTTATATAATAAGATTTTTGTTTGTAAATTGTCTTAATGAAAATAAATGGCATATTAAAATCATTATGAATAGATCAAACTATATATACATATATTTATTATTATTATTATTATTATTATTATTATTATTATTATTTAACTTATACCGAAAAGATTTTTAATGAACGCAATTTGCAATAAAATCCTCATGAAATGAAAATGAGAAAATTGGTGTAAAATTTTACCATATAAAATCGAGATATAAAAGAATTATTAACAATATACAAAAATATAACATTTATAAATGAATGCTTGTGATAAGAATTTATAACAAAATGACGGAAAAATGGTTTAAATTCTTGAAACGTGATAATATTGTTTTAAGATTTTAAGGCGGAAAAATCGTGCATCACCATGACTTGATATTCCGACACTAAAAACCTTTATTACAAAAATACCATGTTGGAGTCTAAAAATGTGCACGTACCATCGCGTCTTTTTCATGTCCTCGACTCAAATAACGATTGAAATAAAAATAATAAATCAGAATACAACGTCATGTCAAAACTCTAGTCCACGTACCACCGCAGTTCTATTGTTTTGACACCGGAAATTAGGATGGCGAGCGGAACGCTCGCATTCGACTACTTAAAGTGGTCATACCATATGAGACAATCTTTAAGGAGTTTTGAAACAACAGGATCCAAGTTAAGCTCGTGATCCATAAAACACAATAAAAACTAATGTTTTTTTGCGTTTTAAGGTAAGGATACCTTGGAGTACTATGAAAGTGTGTGTATGTGTATATTTATGATTTGATAAAATAAATAAGTATATAAATAGACATGTGTATTGAAAAATCAAGTAGGGTAAACACGTATAGGCAACATGTATAAGGACCCTAAAGTAAAAACTATACTAGGTCGTTACGTCTAACCTGGCTCTGATACCAATCTGTCACACCCCGACCAAAGGCGGAACATGCCGGGGTGCAACCGATTGCCCAAAACACAAGACACTATTAAAGTGACAACATTTAATGAACTCATTTATTCCACAAATCAATAAACAACACATCTTGGTCATACGAACAAATTGAACACAAGTAAACAAATATATTGTTCGTTTTACTAATATCATAATAGTCTTGGTAACGTTTTTCATCAAGTCCTCAAGTCGATAAAAGTCAAACCTGTAACAATGCATAAAATAATATTGTCAACACGTATGTTGGTGAGCAATTTCATAGTTTGAGTATATATAATATGAGCGAAATCCACAAACGTAGACTATAAATAAAAGCATTAATCGTGGTATATAAAAACATATGTAATGAGGATCCTTTCTATTCGGTAACAACCGACATACTCGGATAATGAGGCCCTATTCTACTAGCACAAGGCTAAGTAGTTAGGGGAGTGTATGATCATACTTAATGAGGCTCAACAACAACTAAAAATAAACACTCGTGCACGTAAAGCATATGAGACATATAACACACAAAAGAGCAAGTATTCTAAGTATCATACACCCTAAAGTTTGTGGTTTAAGAAATGTGTAAAATAAATCATTCTTGTTTTGAATAAGTATGCATGTTACCCCAAAATATAAAAGTGAAAACGGGGGATGAAATGTACTCACCTCAATTGAAGAATCGAGAAATAATAAATGATCGAAATGTAGAAAGCTTGCAAATGAAACGAACGAATCAACTTGAAAACTAAATGAAAATGAATAAATAAAATATATTAATGAACTTGAACTTTAGTTGAAACTACATTTGAAACATTGGACGAGAAGGTTCGGTTGTTAATCGAGTTACCTGTAAATTTGTTAACGATTAGGGACTCGTACTTAATTAATAATTTAAAATAAAATAATATTATTTTATTGGGCTTTTAAATAACTAAACCAATATTAAATAGAAACAGATGGGTTTAAATCAATAGTTCGGTTTTTAAAAAAAATGAATTGATAATAAAGTTTATAATAATATTATTAATGATAATGATAGTAATGATAATAATGATTTTAGAATATGTTATATCTATATATATATATAAATATTGTATATATATATATATATATATATATATATATATATATATAAGATAATAATGATAATAATACATAATATTACTACCAATTGAGAATTGTAGTTAAAACTAATAATAGTAGTAGTAATAATAAATATAATAATTATTTTTTTCTTGTTGAAAACGTTATTAATAGATTTATAAGTTTTAATAATAATAATTATTATTATTATAATAATAATTATATGTGTCATATTAATAATAACTAATACTTATAACATTTTAATAATAGTAGTATTAGTGATTAAAAGATATAACTCGAGTGATGATGACGTTAAATGGTAACTAGGCCCGACATGGGTTTCGATTTAATAAAACAAGTGGATAATATTCACATAATATAATTTAAATATATTACTTAATAATCATAATAATAATGATAATAATAATCATAAATATTATCTTGTTAATAATAATAATAAGCCTTATTATTATAAGTTATAAGATTAATAAAATAAATAATATAATTCCAAACACTCTCCAAAGTCGGTTTAGGGGGAAACGAACTCGCGACTCGATTACCGGTTATGAGTTAAACACAAAAACGATTAAAAACTCTAAATCTCCTTACCATGATGTTTGGCCGAGAACAATGTCGGAGCCGAGCAACGGTCGTCGGAGAATGTTTCTACCAGAGAGAGAGAGGCCGTAAAAGAGAGAGAGACGGTGGGAGAGAGAGGCAGAGAGATAGAGAGAGAGAGAGACCTTGAGAGATAGAGAGATAAAGTGACGGAGAGAGTGTGTGCGATGGGGAGGGAGAAAGAGAGCAGAGAGAGTGACAGAGGAAAAAAGAGAGAAAGGGAGATGGCGGAGTTGAGAGAGACGGCGAGGCCACGGCGGACGGCTTTTCGGTCGCCGGAAAAAGAGAGAGGAGGGAAGGGGGTTACGGGGCTGCCGTTTGTCGGAAAAACGGGGGGAGGGGAGGTGGTGTCGAAACAACGTGCGGGGAGGAGAGGGAATGGCCGGGATGGTGGTGGCATGCGTTGGTGGTGCTGTGCTCGCCGGAAAAACGAGGGATTTGGGTATGGGGTTACCGGAGAACGAGAAGGGAAGAGGGGGAGTGGCCGGAGTCGGAAAACGGCGCCGGAAATCGGTCGCCAGAAAAATGGCTAAGAAGGTGGGTGGCGGCTGGAATAATATGAGTTAGGTTAGGGTTTTTTTTAGGTTTATATATATTACATATTTACATAAAAGGCCCTCCAAGTTTCAATCATTATTTAATACGAGTTTAAAGGTTTGTAAAACTCGTAACGACTTGACGAAAATCATTTTGAACTCCTTATGTTTTTCTTAGCGTCACCAAAATATGATAAACATCGGTTTATTGATGATCGAGCTCCATAATAATATTATGTAATAATTAAATAAGGCTCTAAAAATGTTGAGTCGGGTTTACAAAATAAAAGTTTACAAAACATTAACTCGAGACTCAAATTTGACGGATGTCACACCTAGTTCGTTATCCAAGTTCGCTAGCCTACTTCGTTATCCTAACGAATTGGGCGGGTAACGAATCACTTGATTCGTTATCTGATCATAACGAACTGGGGAAACTGATTCGTTATCTGATCATAACGAACTGGGATAATCAATTCGCTACCTTATCTTAACGAATTGCACAAATCTTATCCAGACTTTGACTCATGGGGTCAAAGTCAAAATCGTCAAGAACAACAAATAGTCAACAGATCTGTGATTTGCAATTAAACCTTCGTTTCCTTACCAAATAACACAATTTAGGTATCAACGGATTCGGAATTACAGCGCCTACGAACCCTAACCCTTTGTTCGTCTAAATATTCATGTTTATGGGGTGCGATTTAGGCATATATGCTACGGGTTCTTTTAGGTTATCAATTAACCTATCAATCGTTAATGGATTTCAGTAATATTTGCTGTGTTGGATCCGTTTTCAACATACTAAAACAGATCTGTGATTTCCCAAACCAATCCGAACCTAAACGAACGATATCTAATCATAAACGTACCTTAAACGAGTCGAACTACGAACATTGTTAAGCCTTGATGTTGTTTTGGTTCTTCACGACGATCTAGCACCAACAAGCTCGGGTTCTCGTCTTTGGATCTTGGTTCGGGTTATAGGATGATGTGTGTGTTTTGGAAGGTGTAGGCTAAGGTGTAGAGATGGATGAAAATGGAAAGGTTTAGGGCTTAAGGGGTACTTATACTCCCTTAAGCCCATGGACCTAAGGCCCATTCCATCTTATATTCCATCTTCTAAAGTCCAAGCCCAATCGTGTACAGTTTATTATCTAAACCGATAAACGACACAATATAAAATAAACGAAATTTATTTTATTATTATAACAAAAAGTAGGGTGTTACATACAACCAATGTAATACCATTCCGTATCTGGACAGATGGCCTTAATTGTACCAAGGATAATGATACTTTTAGGCTGCAATAAAGTAAAAAGCTTATAATAAATATTCAATTAGTATTGAAAGATAATTAGGATACCATAAAGAGTGTAATAATTAACTTACAAATATAATGGTAAAAATATCACAAATGTTAAAAGAATCTGTTGCTCTCAAAAACTCATCATCAACAGACGACAACATCTTCACCGGAATGGGTTTACGAACAGAAACATCATTGCTCTTTAGCAAACCCAACAAACTACAAAATTTAAAATTTATAAATTTAGGAATCAGTAAGATAATATAAAATTTAAATAACAAAATCTATGAACTAAAACAATAATTACTAGTTTAATAATATACCTATTTTTGTATTCTTCTATTTCAAATAAAAAGTCGTTTGTAAAGAAACGGCTAACATTAGATCCAAAAGAATTCGACACATACACTTTCTCTAACAAAAATGAAGATTATACAAGGAAACATTAGTTTAAGTTAATACATTTATAACTCAAGTAACCTCAAAACAGTAGACATAGTTACCTTTATCATCAGAACCGGTGTAATACTTAACTATTCCAAACTGTAGTACAATAATGGCCTGGCCTTCATCAAAATGTTCAATGACATATTTAGAGAGCTCAGACGCATAATGATCCCATAGTGTGAGATATACTCAATTTCCACTGAAACGAGAGAAGTGTTAAATACAGTATAAAGTATAAAGTATATTAACTAAAATATGTCATCAAATGTTAGTGTAAATAGTAATACCTTAAATCACATATCTCCATTGTACGCTTGTTTTTGTCCTTGACGTTTGAAGCATTGCTCTTGAACACATGAACTACGTGACCAATAATATCTAAGACAAAGAAAATAAAATAAATAATTAATTAACAGATTTAATGGAAATCTAACGGTCAAATTATAAAATAATTTATTTGAATTAAAATTTAATTATACCAACTGTGGATTTCAAAGAAATATCTTTATTGATTAGTGATTCAAATGAAATCATTTTGAAACCAAACATGCGACCATCAAACTCTTGACATGGATTGACATGTGTGTTTGGTCCCAACACCAATTCGTTGGAACAGTCAATCACTCGGTAGTTGGATCCATTTAGACCAATGCTAGGATTAACAATAGTCAGAGTAGAGCTTTCCTTCAAGAATCTTTTGAAATGAAAGATATCCTGTTTGTAAACGGTGGCTTGGATTCGAGTCTCCTGTCATTTAAGAACAAAATATATATGAGAATTACAACTCAATCAATAATTAAGATATAAAAAAAGTAGAATCTGTAACATATATACATATTCATAAATAGGTACTTACATCTTCATCCATTAGCACCATCTCGATAAAAAAATCCTCGTTGACATTTTTGTTATCTTTGATGCTCCAAAGTCTTAGAACTCTAACCTTAAGAGTTGATGGTGATGTTTTGAGAACATCGATTTCATCTAGCATGGTAAATTTTTGAGCTTCCATTGTCCTATGAATAAAATTAATGTAACATCCCAAAAATTCAATAAATAATATTTTATACATTATCTCTTACAGTGGACAAGTTTACTTAGGACGGTAAATAAAATAATAATTATAGGGGGAAAGATAAGTAGGCTAGATTAGAGGGATTAATCATAGTCTAGAAAGGAAATATGGGCCATAGGTCCATGGGCTTAAGGGAGTATAAATACTCCTTAAACCCTAAATCTTTCCATTTTCATCCTACTTATCCATCTTATTCTCTCTACACCCTAAAACACACACCCAACCTTTTCAATTTCGGCCGCTAGCTAGAACAAGAAACCGAGATCAAAAATCAAACCTTTTATTGATAGATATTTGGGATACAAGCTGAATACAAGGTCAAGGTTCATAACTAAAGCTAGTCGTAACCTAGAAACATCAAAAGGTATGTTCTCTATGATTAAAGGTTACATTTTTATGAACGACTTGCCATGAAACTTAACCCTAGAGTAGATTGGATCTAGATGTCTTATAAAAATGCAAACTTGGAGATTAAAAAATGAACCTAATGGTCTTATGATAGTATTTGGCTCATAGATGAACCCTAAATCTAGTAAAGAACGTTTTATGGCTAAAGGTCCGAGCTTTATGCTAGGAAATGGGCTAGATCCCGATGAGGGAGTGATAACGGATGTAAATAGTTAAGACTAATGATGAAAAAGGGTTAAAAAGTTCATGATTTGAATCCTAGACCAAGTTAGCTGGGCAAGGTGGGAGCATATGATAGAAAAATGAACTGAGCTGGGGGTTCTCGGCCAAATTTGAGAACCCTTGGTCAAACCTTATGGTTTTAGGTCAAACAGACAACCAACAAGAGTTCTCGGCCAGAAAGGTCATGTGTTCTCGGTCAAGACACATGTTCTCGGAAACCTCGTGTTCTCGGTCAGAGTTCTCGGCCGAAAACACGGGTTCTCGGTTAAGGGTGGATCTCGGCCAAATAGGAGAGTTCTCGGTCACACAGTCATGATAGTGAACAGTTGGACCAGAAACAACTAAGCCCACATCATGCTAAGCCCATGTCTAATATAAATCAAACTGGCCCATTAACTTAGGCTTAGCTTAACCCCAGCCAGGGGCTCTGCCCCTTGGACCCCACTAGGGGCTGCCGCCCCTAGAACCCCGCTGCCAGGGGCGCTGCCCCCGGACCCCCGTTCGTTGAGGGCAATAATTAAACTAGAAACACGATATGGGTAGTGACAACTAAATTGATACGTGTAATTATTATACAGCTAGTCGTGCATATCTCAAGAAAGGGATAACCATAAATGGTGAACGTAACCGCATTCAGGTGAGTTTCTAGCCCAATTCCTTGTTATGTTTTCGGGGCTGTGTGCATACTCGATGTGATTAGTTAATACGCTTACCTTAAGTGGTAAGTGTATGCCTATTATGATATATGTGTATGTTATAAAGGAATGCTTGACGGTACATGAACGATATTCAGATATTGCATGTACTGCCAGGAGATAGTTAGGTGATGTGACTGTTTATATATATGTTGTATGTATGAAGTATGTACGTTATAGAATATGAGAATGAAATAAAGTATGTAAAATATATAAAAGAAAAGGAAAGTATGATATGAAGGAATTGACGGTAAAGGGTGGCAGACCCTAATAATATCTGTGAAGAAGGGTGGCTGACCCTAATAATATATGTGAAGAAGGGTGGCAGAGCCTAATAATATCTAAGAAGGGTGGCAGACCCTAATAATTTCTGTGAGGTTATAGGGCGAAAGACTCTTTAAGGGTGACAGACCCTAATAATATATGTGGGGTTATAGGGCGAAAGGTTCTTTAAGGGTGGCAGACCCTAATAATATCTGTGAGGTTATAGGGCAAAAGGCTCTTTAAAATGTATAAGTATGTAAGTAAAAGAAAGATAAAATATGAAGTATGAAAGAAAGTATGAAAGTAAGAATAAAAGTATATACTTACAGATGAATGAAAGAAAGTAAAGAAGGACAAGTATGTAATATAAGAACGTATTGTATGTTGATTGTATTAACTAGAACTCACTCAGCGTAGCTGACTTTTAGTATGCACGCAGGTGAATAGATTGAGGCAGTTAGCTTGAGGAGGACACATGGCAGAGTTGGACGGAGCTGGCATCTGAGGATTTTGCTATGATGTTTTATTTTCTTTAATTTAAGTTATGTTTTAGAAGACAAAATATGGATGTTTGTATCGAATGATTTAAGTTTCATTATTTCCGCGAACGTTTTTAATTAACTCTAATATTTAGAACTGCGTTTATAAGTAAATCCAACGTCCAAATGTGAGGCACCGGTAACGGGGCCTTACAATTAAAATATAAAAAGTAGACTAAATTATTTAAAACATAAAAACAATTATTAAAAGGGTAGGAGCATACATTTTTGCAGAATATATGATTATGAAAAGTATGATAAAGGTTTATGTGATTAGTTAGATATTATATAGTAGGATGTACCGAATATATATTTTGGTAAACGTATTATGTTTATAAACTTTCTAAACATAAGTTTGAATATAATTAAAGCGGTTTATTGTAAATGCTTATTCCAAAATAACCGATTGATTATATTCAATATATATATTTAGAATGTATTATTATACAATAAATATTTTATTTAAATATTTAAGGTTAATGAAAATCAGTTAATATAATTAAAGCGGTTTATTGTAAATGTTTTATTCCAAAAATAACCGATTGATTATATTCAATATGTAAATTTAGAATGTATTATTATACAATAAATATTTTATTTCAATATTTAAGGTTAATGAAAATCAGTTGATATAATTAGAAGAATATGTTTCTTAATTTAGGATCGAAATATAATAACAATAATAAAAAACATAAATTCTTTACCTAATTATCGTTATTATAGTCAATATTAAACTTTTTTGTTTAATTTTAAAAATCACAATTATGATTTAGAAAATTTACTAAATTTACAATTCAGTAAATATTAATAAAAATTTAGAAACTTTTTAATAAATATTTCTTGAATATTAAATTAAAGATTAAAGATCAATATCATATATGTAACAAAATTCGAACTTTGTGTTTTTTGTTTAAACTGAATAAACTCTGGCCGGAAAAAAAATTGAACGGAAATTAGGTTTGTTAATATTTATTCAAGAAAATAGTAACAAATTGGAAGCAAAAAAAATCATAAATTTGACGGAAATAAATAATAAATATTTACAAAACAAAACAATAAGAACAGTTTAGCCGGAAAATTTAAGAATTGGACAAAGAAAACAATAAAAAATTGAACTGAAATGTATCCAGAAATTGGTCGGATATAAACTTCTTAAAATGAACTAAACAAAACAATAAGAAATTGACTGGAAAACTCAGAAAACATAAAATATCCGTATAACAGATTGGCCGGAAAGATTCATCGGATGTTAAAAATAAAGAGTGTTAATTGAAAAAATAACAAACTAACTGTATATGCAACAATGGATTGTTAATTACTTTTAATATATTCATCGAAGAATCGATCTGTTATAATCATCAATAAATATTATAACATCGGTTTCAGTTCAGAATCGAACAAACGGTTTCTTCAATTCAAAGGTTATTGATGTCTCCAATAGGTTCGATCCCGAGCGGCGGAATTAGGTTTCGTATTGTTGGTAAACAATGTAGAGGTTGGATGTTGGATCTGAACGAAGGAATTAGAGTTCGTTTATTCATCGGGAGGTTAGACAGAAAATCAGTGGTGGAATTGGTTATGGATCTCAGTGGCGAAATTAGGGTTCGTATATTCATCAGAAGATTAGAGAGAAAATCAGTGGTTCGTATATTCGTGAAGAGGTTAGAGAGAAAAATTAAGTCTGGAATTGGGATGTGAAAATTAGACCGGGTTTCCTTTTGGGTGTGTGGTGAATAGGACAAGTGGCAGCATATTAGGGAATCTGATAATGGAAATTTGCTGACTGGATTGACTATGTGGACAGCCTAGTAGAAGACCACGTGGAGGAATGGTATTGGTTCAATAGTATGCATAGATATGTAGCTTAAGGTACCAAAGAACTTAATAACCTCAACAAAGTTGGATGTTTTGAAGTTGTACTAATATAGCAGTGTTAATAGTACTTTAAAGATAACACAGTTAATAGGTATGTGGTTTAAGTAGTGATGAAATTAGTATGTGACAAATAGACTTGATGAATAATTTTTCAAATACCTAATTTTGATAGGAACCAAGTTGGGTTGATCCTAAACACTCATCAACCACATTTTTTAATAATATTTGTAAACTTAGTCAGATTGAAATATGATTACAAAACTATATGATTCTGACTGTTATCTAACTTTTAAATACTTAAGTTTAGATGCGCTATTTGTTAAAATTTCAACCTCGTTAATCTTTTCACTGTTCATCATTCTTTTTAGCAATAAACTTTGTCTCGTTTAAATTGGTTACTTTCAAATAGCAAGTTATTACCCATAAATTGAAATGGGAAATAGAGTTGTCAACATAAAATATGTTTTTGCAAGGTGCTGTTTAGGCATAATATGATTTTTATAAGATGTATTGAATTGATGTTGTAAAAGAATTGAATCTCATTGGTGTAACAATTTGATTTATACAAGTACTAGACGTCACGAACAACATAATATTGCCATTATTATGATGCAATTTTTAAAAGAATGTGTTGTTTGGAGATTTTGATAATCTGCCACCCGCACCCGCGAACATATCTTGTTACCACTAGGAAACTTTTACATTATTCCTTATCTTTGATCCGCTCTAAAACTTTTGTTACCTTTTAATTTTCTATTTAAGTCTTTTGGTACAGTGTGAAAATGGCTCATGGAATTGAATTACTTTAAGGGTATTCTGGTCAATCTGCAGTTGAGTGAAATGGAAATGGAAAACCATCGAGTAGGTTTTAAAATTTGGACAAGTTTGAGTTTTAAATGATTTTTTTCTTCCTTTTTGCGATATTGGAGCTGAGCATTATCTTATTGCATGTAAACCTATTGTTTTGGTAGAAAAAACTAACTCCCTCATTATGGATTCCATCGGGTTTGTAACCACTCAGTTTAAACAACTAATTATCCAACTTTTACTTACAAATGCGCATGCTTTGTTATGTTTTATCAATAACAAATGAGTCAACTTTGACTTTTTGATTTGATTTCTAAAAGCAACCAACTTCTATTTTGCCACAATTTGTTTGGAACAAGAATTTGACAAACCATGCTTCATTTCAACAGACCACAAAACAAATTGTGGGCTTCTTATACATTCTACTAAATTTAGATAACTTATAGATAATTCCAGGGGCAATGTTGAATTTATAAAACTATCAATTGTCCTAAAAATAAGACGTGTTGTTATATTTTTAAAAAGATTTGAATTATTCTTAAGGTATATTGGTCAATCTACGATAGAGTCAAATGAAATGGAAAACCAACTTGCTAACTTTAAAAGTTTGGATAAAGTCAAACTTGATTTTTTCCTATTCTTTGAGAATTTTTGTTATATTTGACTTCTTGAACTTGGTTGACCTTTAGTGGGTCAATAATGACTCAGATATTACATAAAATTATGATTAAAATTTTAATCCTTTTAGTTTTATTTTAGATTATAAGACATTATTATGTACTAAACATGCGACAAGGGTAACCATTTTTGTAAAGAGACACGATATACATACGTATGCTTTTTTACAAATGAAACCCTTAGTGAATGTATTTTTTTCCTTATATTTGGTACTAATAAGGAGAATGATACTGTTTATTTATTTACTTTCTGAAATTACTGATTGTTGAATTACGAACAACTTTTTTAGGGCTGCAGTTTTAGTCTCACATTGTCATTCTTGATCACTCGTTACTTGAAACTATCTTTAAAAGAAGGGTTACAAACTCATTTGGGAATAACGGGTTTTAAGTAGTATGATTTAGTGGCAATCATGTTGGGCTAAATTGACGAACCTAAACATGGATCATGTATTTGATGACATATTGAAACACATACTTTTAACTTTTAAGTTTAATTATATAAATCTTACATATATAGTTGTATCCATGCGTATCAGCAAACAGTGCAAACAGTTTGAGATAAGGGTTGATAAAGTGAAATATGTTTTGGGGAGTGCTGTATCTGGCATTAATGTGACTGTTAACCTAGAAAAGGTATGCATGTTTCATGTTTTATCAAATTGTTAAGTGTTTTTATATATGTTGCATTTTTCATTTTTTGAAAATTACTCGAATGCACAATTTTTTGTTGTCAATGACTAATAGACAAAACTACATGGTTTCTTATCGCTGCAGCCGAGAAGGGGATGTTTTGAAATTCGTGAAGAAGGTGGCAAGAAGTTGTCAGTCTTCTGGTAATCTCATCAACGACTTTAATCTATTGCTTTTGTTAATGAAGTTTTTTTTTTCTTTTTCAAATTAATGATGCCCATTTTTTTGTTTTCATGTCAATACATGTAGCTGTTTGACCCGTTTACCCATGACTGACTTAATTTGGGGTATGAGTTTATTTTAATCTCAAATTAAGTAGAAATTGGTTAAATGGGTTAAAACTAGTCAAATGTGTTGTATTCATAATTAAACACATTATAGTTTATTGAATTTTTATAAATTAGACAAAAGTGACATATTTTAACCTAAATTTGTTTTCATAAGCTACTCAATCATTGTACTTGTACATTACAAAGTTATATGCATTTTAAGATCTAGATTATATCCTATCATATCTTCACATGGAATCTAAGTTTATCATGTTTGTTATGTGCAGGATATTAAACAACTATTTGGACCGTTAAAGGCGTTCTACGTGGATGCTGTCATATTTGACATCATTGACCGTTGAAGGCGTTGGACATGGACTCTGTCATTGACCAGATCAAATAATCTAACAGGTCACCTGTGTGGTATTCTAAATGCATAGAAGCTTCAAAATTGCATCTAATTTGATGTGTGTTTCTCGGAAACAAGAAAACATTCTTTGTAAACCAATGGTAGCATTTTGTAGGTGAAATTCAGCCTTTATGTTTATCTTGTGTTGCAGTTCAACAAATTGAGTTGCTGAAATTGAATTTTGTGATGTTAAAACTTTTTGTTCTGCTTTATTTTTTGGGCTTTAAAAGTTTAAAATATCTAAAAATGTGTTGGAATAATGGGGTTTTAATTTTGAAGCATGACTTTATCGTTTCCATTGTCAATGAACTCCACATTACTCACACTGCAACAACCACAGTAAATATTCACATGAGATTAGATTTAAAAAGTTTTAACATTTTCAGAATTCTAGTTACATAGTGACATTCATTATAATTTATGTATGCAGGTGTGAGTGAAAATCAGTAGAGAAATTACCATCTATTTTAGGTCAACCTTTACTTTTTGACTGGTTGTGTCAATCATTACTAAGTGGACTCTATACAAGGACTTTCTAGTCCTCCAATTTCTTCTCATTTAAGTAAAAACTTAGAGTGACCTATTATAGACCGACTCCTCGTTATGCCCCGCC
The DNA here is from genome assembly GCF_021521415.1 of Bidens hawaiensis. NCBI lineage: Eukaryota > Viridiplantae > Streptophyta > Magnoliopsida > Asterales > Asteraceae > Bidens > Bidens hawaiensis. Next base: position 83,312 of record NW_027494372.1, read on the forward strand.
GCATTACGTATGCTCCAATACTAGTACAATTTTATGCATATGTTGATGACTTGGTCATCAGAAACCCGCTATGGTGGCGACCATTGTGATTCTAAATTTTAGTAAATTTCTTTGTTGAAGGTGCTACCAAATAACAATGGGACTTCGCAATTTTGGTGGTTCGGTTATGAAAATTTCCAGTTTCACTGCAGAAGTAATCATGGAACAAACCCTAGTACACATTAGTTTTTTGGTTCTTGCCTACGATTGGGTTGTTTGTGACACGAATGTAATCTCGTGTCAAAGCTGCTTCTTCACTAGACCATTTATAAATTTGAGATTTAGACTTAGAAGAGCCCGCACTATCTTGTTTACTATCTTTTTCAGGTAGATTACGAAGTAGCAACTAGTGATGTAGTCGACGTACTATTGGGTGTTAGCCGGGTTGTATGTGAGACCCGGTTGAAAAGTTGGCATGAAACCTGGATTGAAGTATGGGTAACTGGAGGTACAACACCATGTTTTTGAGTATACATCGAGTTCAGGATGTGGTGAGGTACGACACCGGGTTGTTGAGTATACCCGTTTTTCGGGATGTGGGTAGGTATGTCACCAGGTTGTTGAGTATACATGTAGTTAGGGACGTGTGTAGGAACAAGACTAGGTTGTTGAGTAAACCCATAGTTCGACATAGTTTCGTTTGGGTTCGGGTTTGAGCCGGCACCCAACAAATCTTGTAAATGAATTTCATCATTCATGGTAATGTGAATGAATGGAAGATAATTTCAAAGTGTGAATTGAAAGATTTATAGAGAGTGAAACTGCAATACACATTAATTATTCAACCAAAACATTACAATAAATACAATCAGTTAAAGACATTATTCAACTTGAAATACACATTAATTATTTGATTGTATTACTTGCAACTTTACTACTAAAACATTGCATGAAATTTATTGCTAGCAAACTTTATTTACCATTAAAGGTTATTTAACGTATAGAAAACCAAACTTTATTTAATATATATTACACCAAACATACCTACAAAATTAAATATATCACCACAAAATTAAACATAAACCTAGAAAATTACTCTTTCTCTTTAATTGACTAAATGTGCTCGACAAAATTGTGTTGAAGCGTATGATGCATTTCTCTGTTACGTAAATCCCCGATTCGTTGTAAGCATTCGAGGAAATCGTTTGTTGGTCTAGGGTTCGTTGGTAGCAACTTGTCACAACTCACGACCCTCTACCCTGGGAGGGGAGCCATGAACGAGAGCGGTGGTATCATGTTTATTATTAAAATATATGGCAGCAGAATAATTCATCAGGATCGTAGTTAGGAAATATCATCAGAGTGTAAAAACATCGTGATTCTTATTTCATAAACTGAGAATAAAACCCATTTTTATACAAACATAAGTTTTATAGGGATAAAACTTATTTTACAAAACACGTTTCTTTATTCGGGTGACAAACCACTTATTTAAGATGAAAGTTTGCAGATATCATTCATATGTCTTTAACAAATCATCTGAAACATGTTTAAAAATATTTGATCAACATGAAATACTGGTGAATACATTAATTTGCAATGACACATTTATACAGTTACATCATCAAGATGGTTTTACAACTGCCTACTTACAAATTATTGAAAGGTACTTGTCACTCGCCTGTATCTATGATTATGGTCATATTACTTATTGGCTAAATCTTTTCCAATAAGTAACATGTAATAGCCCATTAGAGAAGCCTTGTATACAAAACCCCACAATACCAGTAGTAACCATCCCGTAAGTCTACAAAGACTTAATCACTATGATGTAATTAAAATTTTTTGAAAGCATTTGAACTATCTGTCATGAGTTTAATTAGTTTGAAAATCATCGTGATAGTATTAAAAACCAGTTGTCTCAAACAAATGTGAGTTGTACAAAAACCCGAATGTCTCACCTTGCAAGTTTATAATTTAAAGACCTCCTTGTAATTAAGAACCTTGATTAACACAATGTAGTATATCTCTATATTAGTATAAACCGATAATCATAACAATAATCACGAGAGTAAAACTTTACATGATGACAAAGTCTTACCTTATTCAGGCAGCGTTAGGATTTGTGTTATAAGCCTTTCGATCGGACTAGGCATCGTTACGGCTACTCGATTTATTATACTAAAACTTTAATATATAAGAAAGTGAGAGTAAAATTTTTGGATGACGAATTGAATGCCTTGATCAGCCGCTTTTATAGCTGATTTCTGGGTTGGTCATGTATCGCGACAAACCCAAAATAAGGTCATCGCGTAGTGCGACGAGCTTATAGGGTTGTTGAGTCAACCCTAGCTATGCCACGTGACGTGCGACGTGGCAGTAACGTACCACGTCTACGGAGCGACCAAGTCGCCTACTTCGCCCGAGCCCGTACCTATTCCTGTTCGCGTCAGGTGCTTTGCACCCTCGCTATGACCACTGAATGTGTCTTGTCATACAAGAATATTATTGATGTGCTAAGAGTAGTTTAATAATAATCAACTAACTTAACTTGAAACTAACAGTAATTAATACTCTAGACTCTCTAAAACTCGACTAAACTATTAACCGACAAGTGAACCGATTGACTATAGTAAAGCAAAGTAAGGTCGGATATCGAACCCACGAGACTCTCCAAATTGCGTAAACCGGCTAATTAGACTCGACAAACCGACACGACTATTTATTTTTATATTTATTTAAGGGGGTTTTAAATTACTAATATTAAACTAATAAATTAACCAAATTTTGCAAAGACAAGTAAATAAAACGAAAGACAATTTAATTCGACTGACTCTGATGATGATAAAAAACCACCAAGGCTAAAATCCCCTAAGTTGTAGTTATTAGTTAATCGGGAATACTTGTTATGGAACTGAGATAATAAAATAGACACTTAAAAGAAAACTCAAACATGCCCCCCCGACCCTTCTCAAGAAGACACCTATGGGTTTCTATTGAGTTTTAAGACACCAGTTTATATATTAGACTCCCTTACGATTATCTAATTAATTATGAATGAGTACCTTTATAATGAAATTCTACCTTACAACTCAGAAATCAAAAGTAGTTTAATAAATTCAATTGACTCTATAGACAATGTTAACTAATCAAACCTTGACGGACTCCTTACGAAGAACTAAATCTAGTAATCTTAATCAACAAAGACCTATCAAATAATCTATCACCTTACAACTTTCTAGATTAGCAACACACTTTTATTCATTTGATTAATATTATTGTTCCTATGTTCATATTCTAATTCAATCATAAACTAGTCAAAAACACACAGTAGATGACCTAACAAAATCCTGATCTATAAAATAATCACCAAGGATAATGTGGAACAACAAAACTCATCAATCAAAACCAAGCATACATATGCATCAATTAAATAAAAGTCAAACTCTTTTCTAATTCATAACCATAATGAAAAGTAAATCCAAATCAAAATCAAACAATAACAAAGGTTCATCGATAACCTAGGCAGTCTATAACATTTAGCCTAACATTAGAAAATCAAACAACATGGTGAAAAACAGTAGAAACGAAATATTAAAGGCGATAAAACCCGTAGTCTTCGATCTCGATCAAGTAGCATTTCACCGAATGATTCCTTGCCTTCAAAATCGCCAAATTACACAATCCTAAGCTCTAAGAAACTCCAAAATCAGCTGGTGGTCGAAGGTTCTCCTCAAGTTAAGGTTATGGGTGTTTATATTGTGAAATTAGGCCTTAAACATGACAAAAACGGGGAACATTCTGAAACCTGGGCTCTAGGTGCTACGCGAACAGGTATCGCCTTTCTGGCCGTGCAGCGTGGCTTGCTTATGGGCTGGCCATTGACCGGTCTGACCGGCTGTCTCTCCTGTTTCTTTCTGGTTCAATCCTGATTCGTCCCGAATCCTCGTTTTAGCTCATTTCAACTCGTTTTTCACTCTCTTCAACCACGTTCAACTACATAACCTGTAGAACACAAATATGTTAGTAGTATACATATTTTAATTAAAACCGAACCCAAACTAATAAATATTATATTATATATACAAGGGAAATATATATTATTTTTAATAATATATATATATATATATATATATATATATTACTTTTTTTGGGTTTTTTAATATTCACCAATCTACTTAGGAAATGTGAATACCCAGATGATAAACCGCATATAGACCCATGACATCCGGACTTGAGGAATCCCATTAATACAAGATTTAAGGCTATAAAACCATGTCTATGAAGTGTTAACCACTAAAGCTATAAGTACAAGATATAGTTTATATCACTGGCTACTTGGCATACCCTAACGTTAAACCTATCCTAGTATCATATAATAACGTATTCAAATTTTAAATTCATAATATTTTCACATTTAGACCAAAATTTGAGGCTTGAGTATGGCCCGATCTTTCATCACATATTTTTCATGGACTAAACGTGTTTCCCACTAAAAATCATATCTATTCGTTACCCATTTATCAAGATGCCATTTCATTCTCAAGGCTGAGTCTACGACACAACCCAAGTTAAGTGTGTTTTATTTTATATAATATTGTATTATTAGTACTTGGAAAACCAATTTCCGATAATTATCATCATCTCCCATTTTTAGTGCAAAAGTCTATTTTCAAGAGACATTTTTTTTTCAAAAAATTTATATATTTTTTATATATTAAACTACGATCAAAATATCTTATCCCCACACTTAAATTTTGTGCTGTCCTCAATGCAAGGGTAAGGATAAAATAAAAATAAAAATAAAGCCAGAATACAAAAAACTAAAAAAATATAAATAAAAAATAAATAAGCTAGATAATGGAAAAGTCTTAGCTGGTAATATGCGCATGAATTTTGATGCTAAATTATTCTTCCAAAGCTGCCCTCCAACTCCGAACGTGCTCGGCATACAGTACCTCCTTCTCTCATACAAGAACGGAAGTGGCAAAAATAGACTAAACAATATCTAAAAATATATCTTATTAAGCTGATAGATATTATGCATTCAAAGTATTTTAGCAAAACAACCAATATATAAAAACATAAAAATATAAACTATACGGCTCCGCTACTCCATCCCCACATTTGTTTTTTTTCATTATACTCTTCTTGGGGATATGCTTTCTTACTAGACCTGCACAACTTAAAAACACAAATATCAAAGGAAAAACTACAAAAAAAAATACGTTAGTGACTCGATTAATTATACAAACTCTGCAAAACCTCCCCACACTTGAACTTAATCAGGAGGTTCCTCTTTGACCTGGATCCTATCTAACCCATTTAATTCGACCTAGTACTTGTTAAACATTAGAATTTTATTGGAGGAATTGAAAAATGTTTTAAAAATCCTAAACGGCTCAGACCACCAAAATTTAAACTTACCTGGTATGAACCAAACTCTTGGCATGTATTGAGAAGACTGGTCTTGCTTAAACTTCAATGGATTCCTTTTTTCTGTAGACCATCATCTTTTGACTCATTAATAGTTCCGGCAGCAGATGTTCTTCTCTTCGCATTCTCTCGTGGTTTTGATTTTTGAGTAACATTTATTATAATTGTCACGGGCTAGCTGTGGTGTTCTTCCAGTACCACCACTTCCATATCTTCTAGTAGGGCTTCAAAAAATGCTAAGTAACCCTTCGGATCGAACTCACCTATTTCATCGTACTCAGGAAAACCTTCTAACTTGAAATCGAAAAATTCATTCTCCTCACACAACTTATTCTCAAGCATTTCCTCAACACCAAACATCAACTCAAGTGAATTTCCCAAATCCACTTCATCTTCCAACACTTCTTCCTTTACTAAGGACCTTTGATAAGCAGCCCACTCTTCTTCGGTTATCTCATTATCAGAGTTACTCCAGTAATTAGAAATAGTAACCTGTGACACTGGAGGTGGGACTTCATTATCCATTTTCGTCTCCTTTACTTGAGTGATCTCCTCATCTGACTCGTCTACAAATCCAAAAACTTCAATCTCTCTTCTTCTTAGTCTTTATCCAGTCTCCTAGCAATGTTTTCTACTGTACGTTGGAGATTTGTAAGAACACTATGTTGATTTTTCAAGATGATATCATTGTCAGCTAACTCCTTTGGTATATGCAGTTATATATTGGCTTAACATCTCTTTTATCGTACTCAAAGCGCCAACACAATCCACATCAGAGCTGTTAAGAATATTGACCATAAAACTGCCCCTGGTTTTGCTGAGCCTGCTGATACGGATCATCAAAATCATACGGAAGAAGTCCCTATGAAACATCTTGCTGCAGCTGCAAAGACAGATTAGCATAATGATGCGCGAAACACCCCACATATTATGAACATATAAGGGTAAAATGGGGTCCACCACAAATCTCACACATATTTACTAGACTCAAAAGAAGTAAAAGACACAAACAATTAGACTCCTATGACTTAAAACAAAAACAAAAATAGAAACAAATAGAACATTGTTAGTACATGGTTTTGTCGTCTTGGTCTTTGTTTATCTATTGTAATTAATTATTATTAATGTAAAAGATATTTTGGTATTTGTGTTTGCCATTCGTTATGATTATTTTCCCTTCATTAAGGATGTTTAATGAATGTGCGCATCTGTCATGTATTAAGGCCATTCGTTATGGAATGTATAACGAATGAACCCTATCGTTAAGTTATTTGTACCATTCGTTAGGGATGCTTAACATGTATAAAGAATGAGTCATTCGTTATACTATAAGTTAGTGTTAGGGAATGAAGACGAATGGACTCCATTCGTTATGAGATGTATAACAAATGGGGGGTCGCCATCTATATATACCTGTATCCTTGATGCTTAAATTAACAATCCTTGATGCTTAAATTAACAATTGTGATTAAGATTATTAGAAAGTCGTTACTTTGTCCAAATATCCTCCCACACACACTTCACTTAAAGTAATTCACAATCCATAAACGCATTGATCTATCACCTGCTATATATTAAATATCCATGTGTATGAACTAAAATCGATCAGGAATTGGTTTCTCAAGTGGTATCAAAGCCATTCATTGTCATACATTGACTACTGACTTTGTACAAATTCACTACTGACTTGATCAAACACGCTGTCAGTCATACATTGTTCCACTCTTGCGTGCATCTTAATACCAATAAGAAACGGACCCCGGGGGATACAATGTGTGTAAGCCATACAGATGAACTCATGAATACTCATTCACAGTAAAGGAAGCTTGGTGTTGTTAGGGCCCAAATTTTATAGTCGGATCATTGGTCAGCTCAGGATCCTGGATCAGCTCAGGATCCTAAATATGCTCGGGATCCCGAATATGTTCAGGATTCTCAGATAAGTTTAGTATCCTGAGTATTAATGCTAATAAATAGATTATTCTCTCTTGGTGTTGATTTATAATTGCAGATATTAATTGTTGATTTACTCCATGCGAAATACACGGTTGGTGGTTACATAAAACGTGTGGAATAACTTATAACTGCTAGGATTAAGGGCCAAGTAATGGTTAATGGTCAAATATTGACTATTATGCAGAAATCTCGCACTTATAATTAATATTAGCACGTGGGAGAACTCTATTATTGTCAGGAATCATTTCTATGTATAAGGATCCCGGATTTACTGACAGGATTTCAGTATTTTGTATCCCTGATAACTACTAACGGTTGTATTATCCCCGAATATTTGAGGATATTTTGCAGATGGGACTACGTTTGACAAGTGACTCCCTAAAGAATCAGTCAAAGGCGTGAGGTGTAACGGTTAAAGAGACCAAGTCCAACATATAACTTCGCATTTAAAGCCATTAAACCACGTGATCAAAGCATGAAACATTTTATTGAAGACAAGGGCGGAATTCCCGGGATTTCTGTTGTAACTTTTTCTTAATTAAACGAGCTGATAGAGTCATTTAGAATACACACTCTCACTACTTAGCTACTAGCAATCACTGTAACACTTAGCTCTCAATATTCTATCAGCTCCACCACTTGTAATCACCTTTTTACTATTAATAAAAGTGACGGTGATAGTTTTCACCGTCCGGGGGTTTTTTGTGCCGGAGATCCTCATGATCAAGGGATGTTTCCCTCGAAATCAAATCATTGTGTTCACCCTATTTTCAATCAAGCACTCTACCTCACGTACTAATTTGATCAAAAGTTACTTTGTTAATTTTTGACCGAAACAATTTGGCGCCCACCGTGGGGCAAACGGTGCTTTGATCATTATCAACTCTCAAACTAAACCCTACTTTCAATATCCACAACATGTCTTCCCAACCAAAGAATGTTTCTTCTTATGCCGTAGCTTCAGACTCCTTCGTGAGGCCTTCTATGCCTCCTCCTCCTGCTGGTGGTATCCCGAAGAAACCTGACAGTGTTCAGAAGAAACCTGCTACTCCCGTGTTCTCTGGATCGAGGCCATCTCCCCAGGATCCCGTCATGGTGTCCAACAACGACCTTCTGTCTCTGTACAGACGATTACAGGAACAGATGGATCGCCAGAACAAGACAACCCAAATGCTCGTGAGGGAATTGGAAGATGAGAAAGCCAAGAAGCCGGCGGAAGAATTTACACCACTAGTCCCGAGATCTCTGGATTTCACTCCTCCAGGATCTTCAGGATTGGTGCATCCAGAGCCGACCATGGCGTACAACTCTGGATCCACATCTTTCCAGCATTTGGGGTTTGCGGGATTGCACTTATCTGGATCCCAAGGATACCCGTATTCATCCTCTGCTGGGCTTCTTCAACATGCAGGATCCTCAGGATTGTCACAGCCGGGAGGACCCTCCGGATTGTTCCAACAGTCAGGATCCTCAGGATTGTTCCAACAGTCTGGATCCTCACGATTGTTTCAACAGTCATGATCCTCAGGATTGTTCCATCAGGCTGGTCCTTATCAGCAGGCGGCATCTTCGGGATTAGCTCAAGCTCAGCAGCCCTCAGGATCCTCTGATGTGCACCAGGGAGACTTTATCCCGATGCAGGCTAACGCTCCAACTGCTCCGTTTACCAACCCTGGAAATACTATGTTTGGGAATACGAGCTACAACGCCCAGACTGTTCCTCAGAATGTTAATCAGGGTAACTCTTTTAATACGATTCCATTTAATGCTAATCAAGGATTTTTGCAGGATGCAGGCATAAGTTCGAGTTTAGCCCGAGAATAGCAGAAGCTTAAGGACATGATATCGAATGTCCCCGGCATAATCCGTCCCATAGCTGAAGTTCCCACTGATACTCACAGGATATTCCGGTTTGTGCCATCAATTAGCGACGTACAGATCCCAAAACGGTTTCAAACCCCAAATATGAAACTATATGATGGCTCAACGGATCCTGAGGAACACGTCGCACAATATAGAGAAGGTATGGAGATCAACCCAATCCCTATGGAAATCAAGGAAGCATGTCTTAGCAAAGGGTTTGGGTCTACCTTGACCGGAGCGGCCATGAAATGGCTACTGAGTATTCCTCCTAACACTATCACTTCTTTTTCTCATTTAGTTAACATGTTTAATAACCAGTTTTCTTGCAGTAGAACTTCTGAGAAAATGACAGGTGATCTTTATAGGGTTACCCATAATACTGGGGAATCCTTGAGAGATTTTATTACCAGGTTTAGTAAGGAGTCGCTGGAAATTCCGAATCTAAAACTAGCTTCAGCAGTGGAAGCTCTCAAGTTGGGGTTAGAAAAGGGCTCCTCTTTCTATGATGATCTTGTTATGACTCCATACAGGTCATTAGACAATGCAAGAAGCAGAGCTATGAGGTTTATCAGGCTAGAAGACGACAAGAAAAACTTTAAGGTCGATATCCCGAAGTATGATCAGACGAACAGGAAAGCCGAATCCTTGGGAAAATCATATCAATTGCCCTTACTATAAGCCTGATAACCCCAGGATTAATGCAGTGGATGATGAAGACAATGAAGAATATCCTAAGATCTCTGAATATTGTTTTTTTGTTGATATTGGTGGATTAATGTGTGCCATGCAGGATTTAGGTGAGAAAACCACGTGGCCAAGGAAAATGGAGAGACAAGGAGCCTGGAAAGACAAATCAAAATGGTGTGCCTTCCACGAAGACTCTGGGCACCTGACTGATGATTGCATAGCACTCAGAAGAGAGATCAACTATCTTCTCAGCAAGGGACACTTGAAAGAGTTACTTGGCAAGAAGAAAGGAAGAGAGCAGGATCCCGAGAAAGTTTCTGAAAAGCCGACTCCTCCACTAACGGATGCACAAACAATCATGTTCATATCCGGAGGATTTGACATCCTTGGAACCTCTTATTCTACTGCAAAAAGAAATGCTGACAAAAGAAAGTTAGAGGTGGCTGACAGACCAACAAAGAAATCTGTTCTCACTCAAGAGAGGATTATATCCTTCGATGAAAATAATGAGTCGATGTTCAGGATCCTTATCATGATAGTTTGGTAATAACTTTATATGTGGCTAATCATTATGTACGCAGGATCCTCATAGATGGCGAAAGCTCTGTCAACATTATTTAATTAGACGTGCTAAAAAAGATGAATATTCCTGAGGATGAGATCGTTCCCAGTTCCTCAGTATTGGTTGGATTCAGTGAAGAAACTAAGAACACTATTGGGGAGATTAAGCTCCCAATATATGTCGAAGGGGTAAATAAAATGCAAAAATTTTGTGTTATTGACTGTTTATCTTGTTGCAATATTATATTAGGCAGGCCCTGGATACACGATATGAAAGCGGTACCCTCCACTTATCACCAATGCGTGGAACTCCCAAGTCCGTGGGGAGTTATCAAAATCATCAGTGACCAACAAGACGCAAAGAATTGCTACACCTCTTCCATGAAGTGTACTGCCAAACCCCAGCAGGCGTAGCAATTACAGAAACCAGCACGAGACGTAATGGAGGTCAGGGAAAAAGAAATTAAAGAAGTACCTATTTATCCCGAGGATCCTGAAGTCAAAGTGCTGATAGGAACAAGTATTCCTGAGGATATTGAGTTAAATCTGCTCGATTTCCTCAAGACAAGGCTGTCAACATTTGCATGGAAACATGAAGATATGACAGGTATTTCCAAAGATATTATAACACATAAACTTGGAATTGATAACTCTTTCAGGCCAATCCATGAAAAGAGAAGAAAGTTTGCACCTGAAAGAAACATAATCATTCAAGAGGAAGTAGAAAGACTCTTGAAGGCAAATATGATTAGGGAAGTTCAATATCCCCGATGGTTAGCAAATGTGGTGGTTGTATAGAAAAAGAATGGCAAATGGAGAGTTTGTGTAGATTTCACAGAATTGAATAAGGCTTGTCCTAAAGATCCATTCCCTCTACCACACATCGATTCAATGGTGGATGCTACAGCCGGCCACGAGATGCTGACATTTATGGACGCATCCTCAGGATTTCAGCAAATCCAAATGGAACCCTCAGATCAAGAAGACACGGCTTTCATGACTCCCACACGTATTTATTGTTATATTACTATGCCCTTTGGACTTAGAAATGTAGGTGCAACCTATCAGAGGTTAGTTAACATGATGTTCAAAGGGCAACTGGGGGACACGATGGAAGTGTATATTGATGATATGGTGGTGAAGTCCAAGAAAGCTGAGGATCATCTCCAGGATCTCAAGACTGCATTTGATATCCTCGACAAATATAACATGAAGCTGAATCCTGCAAAGTGCCATTTCGGAGTGAAAGATGGAAAATTCTTGGGATACATGGTCACCAAAAGGGGAATAAAGGTGAGTCCAGAGCAGATACAAGCTATCCTGAATCTGAAATCCCCAACATCAGTCAATGAGGTTCAAAGGCTAACTGGCAGAATAGCGGCACTCAACAGATTCATATCCAAATCCTCAGAAAAGTGCAAAGAATTTTATGATATCTTGAGGAAAAACAAAAGGTTCGAGTGGACCAGTAAGAATGAGGAAGCTTTAATATCCTTAAAAGCTTATCTTTCCTCTGCTCCTCTGCTGGTAAAACCCGAAGAAGGTGAACCTCTATCTCTATATCTAGCTGTATCAAATAATGCTGTTAGTGCAGTTTTAGCCAAGGATCTCGAAGGTCAACAACATCCCATCTATTATGTAAGTAAGAGTTTATTGGATGCTGAAACCAGGTATTCTTATCTTGAGTAATTAATTTTAGCACTTATTATGGCATCTACTAAACTTAGACACTATTTTGAAAATCACTCTATATGTGTTAAAACTAATTATCCTATTAACTCTGTTTTGAGAAAACCAGAAATGTCAGGTAGAATGGCAAAATGGGCTGTGAAGCTAAGTTCATATGATATAACATATGAACCTAGGACAGCCATCAAATCCTAGGCATTAGCGGACTTTGTGGCTGATTTCACCAGTGAACTTAAAGAAAAGGCAGACTTGGAAGTCCAACAACTTGAAGAAACCAAAGATAAGTGGACTCTATACACTGATGGTGCTTCAAATGTTAGAGGACAGGTCTCGGGACTCTGCTGAAATCGCCACAGTGGGACATTATACCTCAATCCATATCCTGCGGATTCCAAGCCACAAACAATGAGGCAGAATATGAAGCCTTGATAGCAGGATTACAACTAGCAATCGACATGAAAATCAGGTTTATTCAAGTACATGTTGATTCATTATTATTAACTAATCACTTTAATGGTTCATATACTGTTAGAGGAGAAAAACTAATGAAATATTTAGAGCTAGTCAAAAAAATAGCCAAGTGTTTCGAAATATTTAATATTTCACAGGTACCTAGAGAAGAGAATGTTGAAGCGTATGCCCTAGCATACTTAGCTTCGTCCTTCAGAATACCGGAAGGTGTCAAGATTCCTATCATACATAATGTAGATATCCTAAGCCCCGCAATAGAAGAGCAAGGTGTCAATGAAATATCAGAAGATAATGTAGATATGAGAGTCAAGAATCCTGAGGATAATGAAAATTCTTGGATTATCCTAATCAGAAGATATATTTAGGATGGAGTTATCCCCAAGGATGAAAACCCAAAAGCTTTTTGCACAAAGGTAATCCCATATACTATAATGAATGATATATTATACAAAAAATCTCTTGCAGGACCATATCTTAGGTGCTTGGAGAAGGCAGAAGCTCAAGAAGTTCTTCAGGATATCCATGAAGGAGACTGTGGGAATCGCACTGGGGCAGAGCACTATTCTCCAAAATCCTGAGAACATGATACTTCTGGCCAACGATGAAGAGGGATGCTATGAATTATTCTCAGAAATGTGATGCATATCAGAGACATAACAACATCTACACCAGCCGGCTGAACTATTATATCCTATTATATCCCCTTTGCCTTTCATGAAGTGGGGTATGGATATTGTGGTAAAGCTACCATGAGCTCCGGGAGGAAAAGTCTTTATGTTGGCTATGACAGATTATTTCATGAAGTGGATTGAGGCTGAATCTTTCGTTCAAGTCAGAGAGAAAGAAGTTATCTCATTCATCAAGCGCAATATCCTGACAAGATTTGGAATCCCAGCAGAAATAGTGTGTGACAATGGCTCGCAATTCATCGGTAAGAGAACAACTAACTTCTGTGCCAGTTGGGGAATCAAGATGATCACCTCAACACCCGTCCATCCTTAGGCTAACGGTCAGGCCGAGTCAAACAACAAAATCATTATCAATAACCTGAAGAAAAAATTGGGGTCTAAGAAAGGAAAGTGGGCCGAGGAACTACCTTTTGTTCTTTGGGCAGATATGACCACTTCAAAGAATGCTACTGGTCAGACTCCTTTCTCATTGGTATTTGGAGCTGAAGCAGTTATCCAGACAGAGATGGTTATCCCTACAGCTAGAGTCAGTCATCAAAATCCCAAAGATAATACTCGGAGTCTACTTGAAGATCTAGATGTAGTAGAAGAACTCAGGGATTTAGCAAAAAACATAATGCCCTCTTATCAATAGAAGATAGCAAAGTCCTACAACAAGAATATCAAGGTTCGTAGTGTTTCGGTCAAAAATTAACAACTAACTTTTGATCAAATTAGTGCGTGAGGCTAGGTGCTAAATGGTAAATAGATCGGACACAAAGATATGATCACGAGGGCAAAAGCCCTTGATTATAATAGTCTTCGTTTCGGTCAAGAGTTTGCAACTTAATCCTTAGTCGAATTTGCTTCGGTTAAGTATTATGAACGTAACTATTGGTCGAATTAACGCTTGATTATTATGATCGCCGGCACAAACAACCCCCGGATGGTGAAAACTATCACCGTCAAGTTTATTAATATCGAAAACAAGTGGTTACAAGGCTTGGAGCTGATTGAATATCGAAAGCTAAGTGTTACAGTGATTACTAGTAGCTAAGTAGTGAAAGAGTGTGTGTGACCTATGATATTATCAGCTCAACAAGCCGTTAGCTTCCACGTTTGTCGGTTGACGAAGTTCAAGTTATATTCCGTTGCAATCAAAGTTCTCATAAACATATTTAACACGTGCTCTTATCTGCAAAACAGTTAGATAATATAGGACAATTGAATTAGTCAACGTACCTTCCTCAGAATAACCGCTTGAGTCAATATCCTTAAGCTAAGCTCAATTCCGAGGATAAAAATCCACACCCAACAATTGCCCCCAATTTTTACTGCGTGACAGCTGTAAAAATTTTAAATTTCAAAAATAATGATATCTCTGATATGTGAAATGATGTGCGCGGAAATCGAGGAGACTCTACAACCGCCCCTCTAGGTTATAATTAAAGCATTTTCCTTCTTCTATACCATAATCCTCTTCCGGCGATTCATAACCAGGTTAGTTCTCTTCTTTCATCTTCTTAATTTCTTGAAGTTCTCCTTTCGATTCATACTGAAGATGGGGAAAAGAGCCCCTCGTGCACCTAAGCCTTTCTGTTTCGCAACCTCAGACGATTTCGTTGACCAAAGTCTCATTCCGGCGACCGATGAAGATCAATGCCTATTCAAAGATTTAGATATTAGGTTTCTGAAAGAATCGGGTTTATTACCTACCGAAGCCTTCATTAGGCCGTTCGATCCCAAAGTCAAGGCCGACTTTTCTTCTAAAACCTGGATTGCTTCTTTTATTATCCCTTTTCGATTGGCCTTTCATATCCATTTCCCCCACTCATCCAAGAGTTCTTTGACATAACCGGATTCTCGTACTCACAAGTCATGCTAATGGTGTGGAGGGTTTTGGCAACAGTAGATCGTCTAAACAAAACCCATGGGTTATCCATAGGTGTGCCTGAGATTGCCGCGACTTATAATCTTTGAACCCACGGATCCTTTCGCTATTGTCTTCAATCCAAGTCCAGCCGTGTTTATATGATTTCCAAAGTGTCCAGTAGCGACCCCGATTGGAAAAAATACTTCTTTTTCGTTCGCCGGGATTCTATTCCTGATGGGATGAACCTGCCCACCAAATGGGTTCATAAGGGTAGGAAATCTGTAGGATAAAATTTCTTTTTGTAAACGATTTATCCTAACATGGTTTGTTTTTTTATAGTGGTGTTTGAGGATTTGATAAAGCTTAGGAAGGACACGAAGAAGAGGCTTAAGGCGTTGTTCAATATTCCAGCAGAGGAAAGGGAGTTTTGGTTAGAGGAAGAAACAGGAGAAACGAGTGTGATTGCTGAGAAACCTACTGAGAGTATAAATTCTGGTAAGTATTTTAGGGATTTTAGGTTTTCTAAGGATTTTGGTATCTTTAAAATAATTAGATAAATCAATGTGTAGGGATTCCGAAGCCAAAGTCTTTTTGCTTAGTTGATTTGGATGATCTCATTAAGGATAAGCCTGTGGTGAAGCAAGAACATTCTAAGAAGCTTTTCCCTTCGGTGAGAATCCCAACTACTCGCCAAAAAAGTGCTGCACAAAAGAAGAGAAAAGCCAACACTTCGGATGAAACTGAGCCCTTTGCTGATATGACCACCTCCGATGCTGTAGAAAAGCTTCAAGCTCTTGCTAACTTTCTTGGAACAGTAAGTAATTTTTGCTTATCCTGAAAATAGTAATCTGCAGAAAAACTAACATTAACCTGGGAATAACAGAAAACTGAAAGTTACCGTCAGATGTCTCAAAATGCCGAATTGTATAAGAAAGAGGCCGAAGCCAAGCTCTCCGATCTCCTGAAAGCTATTAGCATCAAGGACTTACTGCTCAAAAAGAAGGACAAAGAGATTTCGGATCTCAGAGCCTCATTTGAGTCAGAGAAAAATGAGTTTCTTGAAGATGCTAAGAAGTGTGCAGCTGCTAGCACTCTGGAGTCTATGATCAAGATGTCTGAGGAGGTACAAGCGAAGGGTCATATGATGGAGTCTTGGAATTTTGGAGCTTGGAAGAAAAAACTCAAGGTGCTAAGGGGGGAGAATATTGAAGAGGATGAAACGGCTGGGACTTCCGGAGTGATCAACGATGATGGAACTGGCGAAGGTATGAAGGAGACTAAAGCTGGGGAGACAAAGGATTTGGAAAAGAAGGAAGGTTATGATGCTAAGGGAGGAAAGGCTTGAACCTGGTTTCCAGGTGGTTTTTATGTGTTTTGAATGTTTGTTTTGAACAATTTCTGTTATGGTCGTGTAAGGATAATGTCGTATGCTCAGGATAGTGGTTTGGGTGGAGGGATCCTGGTTCAGGACGAAGCCCAAACTGTCTTTTACTTTTCTGCATTAAAAACAATTATGATAGTTCGGGTGGATGGGCTCCGTTTTGAGTGAAACCCGGACTATCTTTTTCTGCATTATAATATTAGTATAACTTTTTATGACTTATATCAGATGCTTTTTACTTTTTCTGTTTTTAGAAAAATCTAAGTTTCATGAAAAATCTCTTAGTAATAGTTTAAGTTTTATCAGCAAACCAATATTAAGTCATAAACTTTAAAGAATATGAAAGATAAAATTTTTGCAAATAGTAAATCATACCAGAACCGTGTATCAATTAATCTAGAGATTGTCCAGACCGTCTTATCCTTGCAATAAGATCACTGTTCAGAATATTCTTCTAATCCTGAGGATTTAGTAATAGAATTGCGACATGAGCATTATCCTGTAAACATTTTTAGAAATTCTGGCGACAAGGCCTAAAAAATCTGGCGACAAGGCCTAAATAAACTGGCGACAAGGCCTAAATAAACTGACAACAAGGCCCTTCAGAAGAGATGTAAATCTCTTAAACCTTAAGTAAGAACTGGCGACAAGGCCCTTTAGAAGAGATGTAAATCTCTTTAACCTTAGATTATGGTACGTCTACCATAAAATTGTGATTCAAACCAATAGTCGAGGATAACGAGGTAACAAGTCACTATATTTCATGTGCTGGCCCCGCCTCTCAAACTAAGGCCGAATAAATCATGCGCTACAGGCGTCTTAAGAAGAGATGAAGATCCCTTAAATCTCAAGATTCAAACCAATAGCCAAGGATAACGAGGTAACAAGTCACTATATTTCATGTGCTGGCCCCACCTCTCAAACTAAGGCTGAATAAACGTGCGTTACGAGCGACCTTAAGAAGAGATGAAAATCCCTTAAACCTTAGAAGAGGTGAAAACCTCTCATACCTTAGGAATAAGCTGGCGACAGGGCCCCTAGAAACTTTATTCCATATGAGAATCCCTCATATCTACAAAACAATCAAATCTAAGTGAGGGGTGGGTGTTAGCCTTGCTAACACCCCTCCGATGCTTAAGTCAGTACCATGTTTGAAAAATAATAATATTAAAAAATGAATAAAAGTATAGGTTGGAGTACATACCTTGACTGTTTAGTATAACAGTTATCCTCGGGATAGAAATCTTATATGAAATATTTTTTGAGATGTATAGCATTCCAAGCCCTTGGTAGTAAGTCACCATCCAAAGTAGACAACTTGTATGCCCCCTTTCCTGCTTCCGAATCGATCAGGTAAGGACCTTCCCACTTTGGTGCGAGCTTCCCATACGTAGGATTGGTAGTATTTTGAAAAGCTTTTCTATGACAAACTGAAAATTTTTCTTACTTTTTCAGACACTCATCACGACTTGACTCAAATTTTCGGGACGAAAATTCTTTAACATGGGAATGATGTGACAATCGTCAATTTCAGTTTAACTCCGTTAACTCAACTCCGTCAATTCAAACTTAAGATCATTGAATCTATAACGCACACTTCATCACATTTAAACTAGGGTTTAAATGACGCTTAACACTTACTACATGTGTAGTATTTCGGGAATTGCACCGAAACGCAAACGAGTTGACGCAAACGATTGGTGAATAAACAAAAAACGTCAAAACAGTAATTATGTGATAATTATGTGTTAGACTTATGTGTTGTGTGATAACATCGTTATAAACACTAACTCAAGATGTAAACAAGTTAGTTTAAGCTAGATAAGTAATACTTAGAAGTGGAGGGGCCAAAGTGTAACATAGTATTATTATAAATAATAATAATTATAAACCCTAACTCATTCTTTTCTTCCCCCCACAATCCCGATCGGACTTCTCCCTTGGCTCCCTTGGCTGCCGCCACTTATACACACACATACAACCAAGAATTCAAGCTTTTGATTGAAGATTAAGGTGCTAGGAAAGTATAAACGACTATCCTATGCATCCTTTATACTTAATTTTGATGTTTAATGGGTTAATTGAAAACCCTAGAGGCCGATTTTATGTGTGTATGTAGTTCTTATGATTGTTGTTGATTTGTTGATGATTTGATAACTAGAATGGATATTGTTACATGTTAATTGCTTGTGTCTTTGATTTGAGTTCAAACAAAAACCCTAATCATGTATGTAATGTATAATTGATGTGCATGAGCAGTGATTATGGAGTCTAGAGTGTTATATGAATGAATGATGGTCCATAGATAGTTAATATGTTGAGTTTGGATGCAAACAGTTTCTGGACAGATTGTGTTATTGATGTTTAATTGACTGTAACGAAGTGTAAATGTGAAAATTGGTTGATATTATTAATACTACAGTAAATTAGGTTGAGTCTAGTTTCTAAAGAATATAAACTTGTAATTTTTGGACAAGTAAAGGTTAACTTTTATGATTTTACAAAAATGTTGTGCAAAGCTGAGCTGTTAGACCTGCTGTTAGGTTGTTTTGTAAATGTTATATCTCATGAACTACGAGACCAATTGGGTTGGTTCCACTTCTGGAAGTTGACTCATTGAGTTAGGAACCTAACCCAAGTGGTCTCGCATTTATTGGATTTTTCGTTTAACGGGAATTTCAAATAACATTCTGTTGCGCATGAATTTGACTGTTATGAGTTTGCTGTAATGATTTGATGATTGTGAGAAACCTATGTTGAATAAAAATATAATAAAATATGTTATGGAAACCTAAGACATATATGCTTTTGTGATGATTTTTGGTAAATTAATTGTGATGCTATGATCGGTGAGATAGTACAATCTTTCAAGTCTGATTTCTGTCTCGGTGAAACTAGCTGCTGAATTTTGTGAAAATGCATGAAACATGATACTTGTTATATAATTGATATGTTTTGACCAAATTACCCTTGCGGGGAATAATTGCTAATTGATTGTCATGATTTGACCAAATTGCCCTCATGGGGAATAATTGCTAGCTAATTGTTATGTGTTGACCAAATTGCCCTTACGGGGAGTAATTGCTAGTGATGTACTTTATGAATACATGACACGTAAATAATTGCTTACACATGTAACGTATCACAAATACCTTTGTTAAAGTCACACACGATTCACAAACGAAACACGAAACATGTTGTGCATAGGTATTATGTGCCGGGTCTAGAGACTCGATAATATTCCGACACTTAGAAAAATCTCTTTGTTGTTTTAGAACGCTAGAGAGAGTTTTTCTGTGACGCGCATCTTGGTGAATTATTTTGGGAATACTTCGCAAACAGTGAGTTTCACTTTCCCCTTTTAAACTTTTTAAACGCTTTTCACTTGGGGGAGATAACATACTCCGAAAACGCATTTAAGATTTTGTTAATATAGATTATATATCACTTGTAAAGACTAAGTGGCAAACGCAATAACTAAAGTCCTTCATTCACATCGAACCGTTTAATATTGGATAATAGCGAGTCATTGTTGAGTAGTACTACTGGGTTTGACAAACCCCACCCAACGCTAAACTCGACTGGAGGTCGAGTGGGTGTAATCTTGGCTAAACACATACCATGGTCTGGATGACCTGGTGGCAAGGCAAATGATAAACAGTCAGCTTCGGTGTCGAACACTTAGTGATACTTGTTTTATAGGCTAGCTACCTATAGATATATAATTGACATAACACTATCTGGTAACGCAAAACACTGTAACGCAAAACTCTGTAACGCAAAACGCTGAACGCAAACGCTAAACGCTTTATTTTATATAAACTTGTGAACTCACCAACCTTGTGTTGACACTTTTAGTATGTTATTCTCAGGTAGCCGAGGCGGGCGCGCGGTTTAGGAACATGCATTGCTTGAAACACTTTTAACTATGCAAACTTATTTTTAACTGTTATCATTGGGTTTTAAGTCGTCTTGCGTGACGTAACATTGTTTTCTATGGTTTTACGCTTCCGCGTTTAATTACTCGTAAACGTTTTCATGGTTTGAAACTTTTTTTTATGGTTTGATTATAACTAATGATTCCGATCCTGTTAGTTCACACCCTCTGACGGTAAAACTCCGTTAGTGGATTTTGAGGGTGTGACATTTTCGGAGAACCAAATCCCCTTCTTGAAACCTTCGAACTCTGATATTCTTATTATAGGACTTTGCTATCTTCTGTTGATAAGAAGCCATTCTGATCTTTGCCAAATCCCGGAGTTCTTTTACTGCCTCTAAATCTTCAAGTAGGCTACGAGTGTTATCTTCAGGATTTTGATGAGTGACTCTGGCCGTCGGGATAACCATCTCTGTGGGGATAACCGCTTCAGCTCCAAACACTAATGAGAAAGGAGTCTGACCAGTAGCATTCTTAGAAGTGGTTCTATCTGCCCAAAGAACAAAAGGTAGTTCCTCGGCCCACTTTCCTTTCTTAGACCCCAACTTTTTCTTCAGGTTATTGATAATGATTTTGTTTCTTGATTCGGCCTGTCCATTAGCCTGAGGGTGGACAGGTGTTGATGTGATCATCTTGATTCCCCAACTGGCACAGAAGTTAGTAGTTCTCTTGCCGATGAATTGCGAACCATTGTCACATACTATCTCTGCCGGGATCCCAAATCTGGTCAGGATATTGCGCTTGATGAATGAGATAACTTCTTTCTCTCTGACTTGAACAAAGGCTTCCGTTTCGATCCACTTCGAGAAATAATCTGTCATAGCCAACATAAAGACTTTTCCTCCTGGAGCTCTTGGTAATTTCCCCACGATATCCATTCCCCACTTCATAAAAGGCCAAGGGGATATAATAGGATATAATGGTTCTGCTGGCTGGTGCAAAATGTTGCTATGTCTTTGGCATGCATCACATTTCTGAGAATAATTCATAGCATCCCTCTTCATCGTTGGCCAGAAATACCTCGTCCTCAGGATTTTGGAGAATAGAGCTCTTCCCCCAGTGTGATTCCCACAGTCTCCATCATGGATATCCTGAAGAACTTCTTGAGCTTCTGCCTTCTCCAAGTACCTAAGATATGGTCCTGCAAGAGATTTTCTGTATAATATATCATTCATTATAGTATATGGGATTACCTTTATGCAAAAAGCTCTAGGGTTTTCGCCCTTGGGGATAACTCCATCCTGAATATATTTCCTGATTGGGATAACCCAAGAATCTTCATTATCCTCAGGATTCTTGACTCCCATATCTTCGTTGTCTTTTGATATTTCATTGACACCTTGCTCTTCTATTGCTGGGCTCAGGATGTGTACGATAAGGATCTTGACACCTTTTGGTATCCTGAAGGATGAGGCTAAATATGCTAGGGCGTTTGCTTCAACATTCTCTTCCCTAGGTACCTGCGAAATATCAAATATTTCGAAACACTTTGCTAGTTTATTGACTAGCTCTAGATATTTCATTAGTCTTTCTCCTCTAACAGTATATGAACCATTAAAATGATTAGTTTTTTTTTTTTTTTTTTGGGTAAAGGGATTCACCCGGTTAAATGCATTCCACACAATCAAAAAGTACAAGTAATATGACAGAGTGCCATATTAGTTCTCATGTATGACATGCCATACAAGAGTAAACAAACCAAAAACCACCAAACATTGGTAAACACAGCCAAAGCTTACACAAGAACAATGTAAATAAACAAAACTAAAACAAATCAACCATTATCATCAATCTGGTGGGAAACTCCCCGCGGAAAGTGCCAATCCTCGAGAACCCGATTAACCCGTTCAGAATTCTTGAACTTTAGAGTCATAAGCTTTAGGCGCGTCCCCCTAATGATTTCGTCCGCAACCATCTTCGGGGTCTTCAAAGAGTTCTTGAAAAGCCGGTTGTTTCGCTCCTTCCAGATAACGTAAACCGAAGCCCCAAATAGCAGCCGATTAACAACATTTTCAATAGAGTTGGACATTCCAAATTGAGACACATATTGAAGAATATTCGCCCAACCATTCCTACATCCCTGAAACTTCCCTTTCATTCTTACAATACTCCAAACCTCAGCAGAGAACTTACACTCAAAGAAGAGGTGGTTACGAGAATCCGGCTCTCCATTACAAAGAGGGCAGCAATACAAGTTATAATTTGGATACCCACCAATTTTCCATCCCATAATACGATTCTGCGTGCTCAACCTATCATGAAGCACAATCCACAACATAAAGGAGTGTTTTGGAACACATTGAGAGAACCAAACAACATGCACCCAAGACACCTTATCAGCCGGTCTCCGAATAAGATTCCAAATTCCAGACGCCGAGAAATTCATTGAAGTCCCATTCTCATCCATTACCACGATCTTGTCCCTCTCATCCGGACAAATGCTGACTTCTTTTAGGTTCAAAAGAATTGGATACCTCAAAATCCAATCCGGCGGCCAACCCCAGTTATTATGATGAACAACATCACTGACACAGGTCTCTAAAGACAAGCCAGCACGATGAATAGCTCTAGGGTTAATATATTCAATTAAAGGACAAATCTCATCCCACTTATCATACCAAACTGAAGTAGATCTCCCATTCCCAATTTCATGCCATATAAATTTTCTAATCTGAGGACGGAACTGAAGAATTTTCCTCCATCCCCACGTACACGAGTTAGGAATCTGCAAGCTCCAAAAATTTCGCCCCTTCATTTTATACTCATAAATCCATTTAACCCACAACGAGTTACGCACATTGATTAAGCTCCAAATATGATAAACCAGCAGAGAGTTATTGACATCCCGTATACGCCGGATACCCAAACCACCTTCACACTTCGGCCGACACACAATATCCCAAGAGACTTTATGCTTTCCCTTATTTTGACCATAATCCCAAAGAAAGTTTTTAATCCGTTTCTCAAGATCAGCAATAAGTCTAGAAGGGAGAGAAAACACAGCAGCCCAATAAATATATAAAGACGAAAGAACAGACCTGACCAGCTGCAATTTACCCGCAAAAGATAAAGTTTTATTCTTCCAATCTCCAATCCGACTATCCATACAATCCAGCAACCTCTTACAATCCCGGTAATTTAACCTCGTGGATATAAGAGGAACCCCCAAGTATTTAACCGGGAGCCTTCCTTCAACAAAGGGCATAATATTCAAAATACCACCTTTAACACGGTCCGGGACATTACAGAAAAACGCGGTACTTTTCGGAACACTCGGAGTAAGCCCGGACATATCTTTGAAATCATTCAGAGCCCCCATAATAATTTTAGCAGAATTCACATCACCACGAGCAAACAGGAACAAATCATCCGCAAAGCAAATGTTGATAATATTTAACTTTTCACAACATCGATGAAAACGGAACGATCCATCAATACGAACCTTTCGATGCAGAATCAACGTGAGAGCTTGCATAACCAGCGTGAAAATATAAGGGGACATCGGATCACCCTGTCTCAGACCTCTTTTACCACTAAAGAACCCGTGTAAATTCCCATTAACTGCTATCGAAAAAGAAGAAGTGGTTATGCACTCCATTATCCACTGAATCATCTTATCGTGGAAACCATACCCAAAAAGAATATCACGTATGAAGTCCCAACTGACCGTATCATAGGCTTTCTGGATATCAACTTTAAAAGCACATCTAGGCGGACCTGTATTAGTGTGGTAATTATGCATTAATTCTTGGGTCAAAAGGATATTATCAGAAATCCTACGCCCAGGCACAAACGCTGACTGATTAATATCAATTAACGACTCCAACCCCTTCATCATACGAACCGAGATAATCTTGGTAATGCATTTATATAAAGTGTTGCAGCACGAGATGGGACGAAAATCATTCGGAGTCACAATATTAGTCACTTTAGGAATAAGGGCAATAATGGTGTGGTTTACCTGTTTAAGGAGACTTCCTCTGCTGAAAAATTCACGAACCGCCAAACACACATCTTTCCCAACAATATCCCAAGAACTCTTGAAAAAGGCCGAGGAAAAACCATCAGGTCCCGGCGCTTTGGAATTCTCAATAGAGAAAACCGCATCCTTGATTTCCAAATCGGAGATAGGTCTAATCATAAACTCCGCCTGGGAGGCCGAGAGTTTAGTAGTAAACATCTGATTATCCAGTTTCCTCAATGGTTTCAAATCAGAGCCAAAGATGTTCGTAAAATGATTAACAAACACCGAAGGAACATCCAACCCCTCAAATAAACGGCCCTGAGCATCACTTATAATATCAATGCGACCCCTATGGTTTCGCATTTTCAAAGAATTGTGAAAGTATGCAGTATTAGAGTCACCAAGCTTTAACCAATCAACTTTAGCCTTTTGTTTAAGGAATTCTTCCTCATCCTTAGCCGCCTCATGATAAGCCTTAAGATAATTACTCTGTTCCCGAATCAACTCCAAATTAGTAGGGTCAGTGTCAAGGCGGGTTTGACAAGCATCCAGACGGGTTCTTAGGTCAGTAACTTTCTTATGGAGATTGCCTTGCCGGTACAGCAAAGAACGAATAGGGTGTTTTAAGTTCTGGAGTTTCTTTACCACGCGAAACATGTGATACCCGTTCACCTCAATATTCCAGCCTTTAGCAATAATATCATGATAACCCGGTTTTTCAATCAAGAAATTAGGGAATTTAAACGGTTTAGGCTTACCTTTAATAAGAGAGGGGAATTTCAATAGACATGGAGAGTGGTCTGAAATCCGGTACGGAAGGAACACCGCCGAAGAATCATTAAAAATCTCCAAGAATTTAGAGTTTCCCATCACCCTATCAAGCTTTTTAAAATGGCCCATACCCGTTTTCGGTTTATTGCTCCAAGTGTATTTGAGTCCGACCCCCTTTATATCCTCAACTTCAATGTTGTTAACACAATCACGAAAATCAATCATTCCAGTAGAAATTTTGGAAGAACCATGCAAGCTGTCTTCCAAACTAAGAGCACAATTAAAATCACCAAGTAAAGCCCAAGGTTTATCACGAGTGAGTTGTTTATGAACAAGAAGATTACGCCATAACTCCCTTCTTTTCAAATAACAATTCTCAGCATACACGAAAGAACCATACATCACCTTGCAATCAAGCTTAAACTTTAACTGAACGTGAAGAACCTGATTCGAATAATCAATAACCATAAGATCAACCAAATCCGTATTCCACCCCACAATAATCCGAGTACCTTTATCACAAACACTACCATTGCTGGTCCAATCCCAATTATTACAGATCTTCTTACAAACATCAAAAACAGCGTTTAATTTGACGTGAGACTCAAGAATAGCGCAAACCTGAATATTATTATCTTGTATTACCTTACGAACCTCTTTTTGTTTAAGAGGGCGGTTCAACCCTCTTATATTCCAAGTGGCGATGGTACCCATTAAACACCCAATTCACCGGGTGTGCTTGCACCCTCAGAAAAAATATCCGCTTTCATAGCTTTAGCCACATCCGTAACCAACTCCTCCACATCATCATCATCTTCATCACTTTCCGACTCGTCCGCCAACTTACCAAACCTGTTACTGGTTTGGACAGTATGATTTTCCTTTAACTGGACCCCCTTAGCCATGGAAGTTGTAGGTTTACCCACAGGATAATTATTGTCTTGTTCTTGAGCGGATGGTTTATTTCTAGTTTGTGGCACAGCAGGTTTAACCACCGGTCGGTAGACAAGATTATGTTTCTTGATTTGCGTATTAACTTTTTTCTTTCCCTTCACCCTCTGGAAACCATCATCATTAGTGACTTTCGTTTGTTCGTCATTTAACTTTCTATCGTGAACTTGTTTCGGGCACTGGGCGTTCGAATGGCCAAACACCTCACATAAAGAACATCTGGGGGGCTCCCAATCATATTCAACTTTAATCTCCGAGATCTTATTTGTCTCCCCCCACGTATCCGGAACAGCAACAACAAGCTTCCTTTTAATCTCCTGATTTGCATGGAGCTCAACCTGTACTCTAGCAAAACTACTTCTTCCCCACGATTCCTTACACATATTAGCAGTATAAGAGTCCATACTTATCGGATCCCCAATTCTTGACGCGAGCATACTTAGACCCTCCTCAGTAAAGGCACCCAGGGGAATGTTTTGTAATTTGACCCAAACCGGAACAGACCGTACATCCTCCTTCTCCAAATCTGACTCCATAGTCCAAATTTGGAGAATAATGGGAACATTCCTAATCATCCAAGGACCATCCTCAATCAACTTCATCATCCCAGCTTCCGTATGGAACTTGAAAAAGAAAAACCCTTTCGCATTCATCATTAGTCTCGTAAGCCCATATTTGTTCCAATTTTTCTTAGCAAAATCCTCAACAACCGGAAAAGGGATTCTATTACCCAAAAAATAGCCAAACAAAGTATTATTAAACCTCTCTTTAACTTTCTTGACAGAATCAACCGGTATAACCACATCAACTCCATCCATCGTTGATTCAACATTTACTTTTCTTAAAGTTGCCTTCGATGTTTTGTTTTCAAGTTGAACAACACTCATGTAGGAAGGCTTTGAATTTTCCATATGTTTTTCCTTCCCTACATCCCTCTGAATATTAGACGATTCAGCTCCAACCACCTTATTTTCGTTCGGAACAAAAGCTGAACAACCCTTATCTTGTTGACTCTTTAGCGAACCTGATCCAATACCCTTGTTATCGCTCAAGCAACCACTATCTTTGTTCCCCACGGCTGAACAACCACCAACATTATGGATAACGTCATTTAACGGAGCAGTGAATGTAGTGTTTGCAGCAAACGAACCAAAAGAACCCGTAACATTAGGGTTTCCCGAAGAACCAGTTTTCAGAACCCCCCTACGAGGGGGAGCCCCATCAATGTTCGTTACCCGATTCGCTGGAAACCCATGTATAACCTGATCAACAGAACCAATGCCACCCTTATTCTCCATGCAACCCCAATAAAAATCCAGCCAAGATACCCCAAAATCAATATCAAGATCAAGATCAATAAATAAGGAAACACGAATCAGCCAAGATCAAACCAAATCAAGAACAATATCTCACTCACAATAAACCAAATCAGCCAAGAACAAGATAAAAAACAATCAAGATCAAGATCAAGAGCAAGATTCAGCCAAGAACAAGATCTCACGTAACAGCCAAGAACGAAGAAACCAAGAACAAGATCAAGAACCAATAACAAGAACCTTAATCCAGCCGAATCCAAGAAACCCAAGCCAGCCGAATCCAAGGAACCAAGAGGAGAATGGAACCTTAATCCAAATCTGCCCAAAGATCCAAGATCTAACAACCCCAAGAACGAACAAGATCAAGAAACAAGAAACAACCCTAACCTTGAAAACCACAAGATCCTTAATCAATTAATAGGGTGTTATCGATCTAACTAAACTATAACAATAGCCGTGATCAATAACAAACCTACTAAGCAATCAGAACCAAAGATTGGAACAAGATTAGAGCAACAAAAAAACCCAAGGAAAGCCAAAAACCCTATGCGGCCGATCGCATAGGGTTAGACACCAAAATCGCCTTCCTAGAGAGAGAACCTGTTTTTTCCAAGTGAATTTTATGGACTAAGATGTACACTCTATTAAAATGATTAGTTAATAATAATGAATCAACATGTACTTGAATAAACCTGATTTTCATGTCGATTGCTAGTTGTAATCCTGCTATCAAAGCTTCATATTCTGCCTCATTATTTGTGGCTTGAAATCCGCAGGATATGGATTGAGGTATAATGTCCCCCTGTGGCGATTTTAGCAGAATCCCAAGACCTGTTCCTCTAACATTTGAAGCACCATCAGTGTATAGAGTCCACTTATCTTTTGTTTCTTCAAGTTGTTGGACTTCCAAGTCTGCTTTTTCTTTAAGCTCATTGGTGAAATCAGCCACAAAATCTGCTAATGCCTGGGATTTGATAGCAGTCCTAGGTTCATATGTTATATCATATGCACTCAGCTTTACTGCCCATTTTGCCATTCTACTTGACATTTCTGGTTTTCTCAAAACAGACTTAATAGGATAGTTAGTTTTAATACATATAGGGTGAGTTTCAAAATAATGTCTAAGTTTAGTAGATACCATAATAAGGGCTAAAATTAATTTCTCAAGATAAGAATACCTGGTTTCAGCATCCAAAAGACTTTTACTTACATAATATATGGGGTGTTGCTGACCTTCGAGATCCTTAGCCAAAACTGCACTTATAGCATTATTTGATACAACAACATATAGAGATAGAGATTCACCTTCCTCGGGTTTTACCAGTAGAGGAGTAGAAGAAAGATAAGCTTTTAAGGATGCTAAAGCTTCCTCATGCTTACTGGTCCACTCGAAACTTTTGTTTTTCTTCAAGATATCATAAAATTCTTTGCATTTTTCTGAGGATTTGGATATGAATCTGTTGAGCGCTGCTATCCTGCCGGTCAGCCTTTGAACATCCTTGACTGATTCTGGGGATTTCAGATTCAGGATAGCTTGTATCTGTTCTGGACTG
The DNA here is from genome assembly GCF_021521415.1 of Bidens hawaiensis. NCBI lineage: Eukaryota > Viridiplantae > Streptophyta > Magnoliopsida > Asterales > Asteraceae > Bidens > Bidens hawaiensis. Next base: position 112,368 of record NW_027494372.1, read on the forward strand.
GCCTCTATCCCCCTTTTGGTGACCATGTATCCCAAGAATTTGCCAGCCTTCACTTATTTTGAAGGATTCAGCTTCATGTTGTAGTTGTCGAGGATATCAAATGCTGTCTTAAGATCTTGAAGGTGATGTTCAGCTTTCTTGGACTTCACCACCATATCATCAATATAGACCTCCATTATGTCCCTCGGTTGCTCTTTGAACATCATGTTAACTAACCTCTGATAGGTTGCACCTGCATTTCTAAGTCCAAAGGGCATAGCAATATAACAATAAATACCTGTGGGAGTCATGAAGGCCGTATCTTCTTGATATGAGGGCTCCATCTGGATTTGCTGAAATCCTGAGGATGCATCCATAAATGTCAGCATCTCGTGACCAGCTGTAGCATCCACCATTGAATCTATGTGTGGTAGAGGGAATGGATCTTTGGGACAAGCTTTATTCAAGTCTGTAAAGTCTACACAAACTCTCCATTTGCCATTCTTTTTCTGTTCAACCACCACATTTTCTAACCATCGGGGATATTGAACTTCCCTAATCATTTTTGCCTTCAAGAGTCTTTCTATTTCCTCTTGAATGATTATGTTTCTTTCAGGTGCAAACTTTCTTCTCTTTTGATGAATTGGCCTGAAAGAGTTATCAATTCCAGGTTTATGTGTTATAATATCTTTGGAAATACTTGTCATATCTTCATGTTTCCATGCAAATATTGATAGCCTTGACTTGAGGAAATCGAGCAATTTTGACTCAATATCCTCAGGAATGCTAGTTCCTATCATCACTTTGGCTTCAGGATCCTCGGGATAAAGAGGTACTTCTTTAATTTCTTTTTCCCTGGCCTCCATTACGCCTCGTGCTTGCTTTTGTAATTGCTACGCCTGCTGGGGTTTGGCAGTACACTCAAGGAAGAGGTGTAGCAATTCTTGGCGTCTTGTTGGTCACTCATGATTTTGATAACTCCCCACGGACTTGGGAGTTTTACACATTGGTGATAAGTGGAGGGAACTGCTTCCATATCATGTATCCCGGGCATGCCTAATATAATATTGCAACAAGATAAACGGTCAATAACAAAAAAATTTTGCATTTTATTTACCTCTTCGACATATATTGGGAGCTTAATCTCCCCAATAGTGTTTTTAGTTTCTCCACTGAATCCAACCAATACTGAGGAACTAGGGATGATTTCATCCTCAGGAATATTCATCTTTTTCAGCACGTCTAATTGAATAATGTTGACAGAGCTTCCGCCATCTATGAGGATCCTGCGTACATAATGGTTAGCCACATATAAAGTTATTACCAAACTTATCATGATGGGGATCCTGAACATCGGCTCTATCACTTTCATCGAAGGATACAATCCTCTCTTGAGTGAGAATAGAAGTCTTTGTTGGCCTGTCAGCCACTTCTAACTTTCTTTGGTTAGCATTTCTCTTTGCAGCAGAATAAGAGGTTCCACAGATGTCGGATCCTCCGGATATGAAAATGATTGTTCTCGCATCCATTGGTGGAGGACACATTCTCCCCCTGAACTTGTTCAGCAACAATATTTCCTTCTTCAACTCCTCCTTCTCTACCATCTCCTCCTTCTCCTTCATCTCCATCAGAATCATCATCATCAACATCCATCACATCCTCATCTTCCTCCTCAAAGGTTAACTCTGGTACAAGTATTATATCTGTATCATGAGCTATTAACCACTGAAGAATATCAAACTCAGCATGTGGGATAAAGCGGCTTGTGCTTGCCAATGTAGCAATCCTTTTGTCAACATTAAGATTCTGAAGCACATGAGTGGTTCCCATAGTGGGTAAATCTTGTAACACTTTGTTAAAGATAATCTGGCGGAATCTGGGATAGGCTAAGAATTATTCTTTGTTAGGCTTCAGAAACGTACTGACCATTCCTTCAGAGATCATCTTTGAGAAATTAAATGGAAGGTCATAAACAACTGCAACTGTTGCATTTTCCAAATCCCGACTCATAAGAGTCCATGATCCCTTCGTAGAGGCAAACCCTTGAATGATGTGGTGAATCAAAAATCTATACAAGTTTGGGAACATTCCCTTTTGAAATTGTCCTTCCTTTACATTCCCTTGATAGCCCATGGTTTGTGTAAAAATTTTCAATAGATAACATTCCCTTTTGAAATTGTCCTTCCTTTACATTCCCTTGATAGCCCATGGTTTGTGTAAAAATTTTCAATAGATGATCGGTTGTAAAATTTATCTGGTTATGGTCATCATCATGTAACTGTAGACATCTTCGAATCATTCATTCTGTAACCCTTATCTCGTGTGTTGCCACGGTGGCCTCCAAATTCCTACCTTCTTGATCATCCATATGTTCAGCAGAGCACCAAAAATCCAAAAGATGATTTCTATAAAGTACCGGGCACTCTGTCAAGGTGAAACGAATATTGGACATTTGTAGCCACCTGATCATGTATGCCACCTCCTCATTGTCCGGAGTTATTTGCAATAGAGCACAAATATTATGCTTGTGCTCAGATGGATATGTCGGTACATTATCCGCCATATCTGTTCAAACAAAAACACATTCAAAGCACATATTAGTCATAAAGTTCATATCATTGAGTAGTTTTAGGTTATAATTTGAAAAATTAGAGAAGAAATGTCTTTAAGAACCTGATCTTCGAAAAATTAATAACCTACACAACAAACAAAGAGTTAGAAAACATGAAAATTAAATGCCCATATACACTTAATCATTGTCGGAAAACACTTAATTGATGCTTACCGAGTCAGATTGTGTGGGCTGATTAATTAGGGTTAGGGATTTAGAGTTAACTGACTTAAGGCGGTTGGGTTTCTAAAACGAGAGCGAAAGTGGAAGAAGAGAGAGATGAAAATGTTACAAATTTATCTAACTCCCTCTTTTATTCATTTTTTAAAGTGGGTTTTAAATGTTTTTTGTCTTTTAGTGAGTAAATATTTGTCAAACAGTAACATTATCCTTCTAAATATCTTTTCAATTCAAACCTTGACCGATAATGTTTTCCCATTTGAAACCTTACTCGTTAAAGCATATTTCATAGACCTTACCCGAAAAGTATATTCACTTAAGTTTGCTTGGTTAATCATAAATTAACAACCTAGCTCGTTCTTCTGAATAACTCAAACCGTACCCGAAATTTCGTAATCATTTAGCAAATATTAAATCAAGAATACTTTGAAGCAAAGTATGCTTGATATACTACAAGAATATAAAGTGTGCTAGAGAAGGACTCTTTTCACAAAGTGTACTCGAAAAGTATTGTTTCAAAATTAACAAGTATATTAAAGGAAACATTTGAAGATCACAAAGTGTGCCCGAAAAACAAAGTTTGCCCGACAACACTCGTAATTTCAAATAATCATATTCACAATCATGAACCCTGCTAGATAAGATAATTAGGATTCTAGGCATATTCAATCAATCACAAAGCTTGCTAGAATGTTCTAAACAACCTATAAAACAGTTAAGTTTGCTAGAAAGTTCAGAAATCAATAAAGCTTGCTAGTAAAAAGTGTGATCATTCATACCAGATAGCTTGCTAGTAAACAGTTGTACTCCAAAACAAAACAGTAAAGTGTGCTAGACAGTACGAACTATATAAAAGCTTGCTAGAAACATCATATTCAGCATCTAAAAATGCAAAGCTTGCTAGAAACAATTCAAATATCCTACAAACCAAGTAAGTATGCTAGAATAACTTGAACTTGTTAAAGCTTGCTAGAAGTAACATATTCTTGCCCGAAGGAGGTAAATGTCAACTAAAACAGTCAAATCTACCTGAAATTATGTAAAACATCAAAGCATGCCCGAAATACATAAAATTAGATAAAAAACAATTAAGTGTGCTCGGAAAGGTTGGAAACAACAAACCTTACCCGAAAATACATATTCAAACCTTTTGAAGGTAAATGTAACTCTTTTTGACTTACGCCAAATATCAAACGTAGTTATCAATAAAAATCATTGTTTAAGAGCAAATGGTGCATTTAGAGATCAAATTTCAGTTATCTTTTCTTTCAAATTATTTTCTTTCCTTTTCTAAAAAGATCTCAATCATGGGATCATATTGACTAAGTGGCTTCTCAATACTTTATTCTCAGCATTATTATGACAGTTTAGACAGGTTAACAGCAGGTCTAGACTTAGCATGAATTTCATTTCTTTGGTAATATGATTAAGGTTCATTTAAGATGCATAATACTAAATGGATAACACATATTGCTTTCTAATGCTCCATATCTATTCTCAAGGCTTATTTGGCTTTCTCCAAATCACCCCGAATTGGCTCTGACCCCCGGATATATGGTTAAAATTTTTAATGACAGGACAGTATAAAGATTTAGATATTTCTTTTCAAGTTTTACAAACATATGTGAGGTTGAACGTTGGACTTATAGGCCACACAAGTTAGACTTACAGGCCTTTCATTTGGAATGTTTAAAGGACTTATATGATTGCCTCCACCCCTGCAGTTCTAAAATTAACCCTCATGTTTGCATTTTTCATTATAAAAATTTGTGAACACTTATCAACTTTTGGTTGAGTAAATATTTGAAATAGTATAGTTCACATTTGTTCTTTGTCATTCTTAATTAAAATATTTCATTTTTGGTGTCCAAATACCAACGGGCTCGTGTGTGACTAGATATTCACTTTTCCGCCCATCATTCGGAAAGATGTATATTGGAATATGCATAGACAACAATGTAACTCCACATTAAGTTTAGTAGTTTCTTTATGTTTATATCACCTTAGATTTTACACATCTTGGAAATGCAACCATACATGTCAATGACTGCACTAAGTGTCTTTTTAGCCTAATAAATCCATATGATTGGCCAAATAGTCAATGTACATTCATTTCCTCTTTTCACAAAGTGTACTCGGAAAGTATTGTTTCGAAATTACCAAGTATATTAAAGGAAACATTTGAAGATCACAAAGTGTGCCCGAAAAACAAAGTTTGCCCGAAAACACTCGTAATTTCAAATAATCATATTCACAATCATGAACTCTGCTAGATAAGATAAAACATCTAGTATTCTAGGCATATTCAATCAATCACAAAGCTTGCTAGAATGTTCTAAACAACCTATAAAACAGTTAAGTTTGCTAGAAAGTTCAGAAATCGATAAAGCTTGCTAGTAAAAAGTGTAATCATTCATACCAGATATCTTGCTAATAAAAAGTTGTACTCCAAAACAAAACAGTAAAGTGTGCTAGACATTACGAACTATATAAAAGCTTGCTAGAAATATCATATTCAGCATCTAAAAATGCAAAGCTTGCTAGAAACAATTCAAATATCCTACAAAACAGGTAAGTATGCTAGAATAACTTGAACTTGTTAAAGCTTGCTAGAAGTAACATATTCAAATGTCAAGCTTGCCCGAAGGAGCTAAATGTCAACTAAAACAGTCAAATCTACCTAAAATTATGTAAAACATCAAAGCATGCCCGAAATACATAAAATTAGATAAACAACATTTAATTGTGCTCGAAAAGGTTGGAAACAACAAACCTTACCCGAATATACATATTCAAACCTTTTGAAGGTAAAATGCAATTCTTTTTCACTTAAGCCAAATATCAAACACAGTTATCAATAAAAGTCATTGTTTAAGAGCAAATGGTGCATTTAGAGATAAAATTTCAATTATCGTTCCTTTCAAATTATTTTCTTTCCTTTTCTAAAAAGATCTCAATCATGGGATCATAATGACTAAGTGGCTTCTCAATACTTCATTCTCAGTATTATTATGACAGTTTAGACAGGTTAACAGCATGTCTAGACTTAGCATGAATTTCATTTCTTTGGTGATATGATTAAGGTTCATTTAAGATGCATAATACTAAATGGATAACACATATTGCTTTCTGATGCTCCATATCTATTCTCAAGGCTTATTTGGCTTTCTCCAGATCACCCAGAATTGACTCTGACCCCCGGATATATGGCTAAAATTTTTAATGACAGAACAATTTAAAGATTTAGATATTTCTTTTCAAGTTTTACAAACATATGTGAGGTTGAACGTTGGACTTATAGACCTTTCATTCGGAATGTTTAAAGGACTTATATGATTGCCTCCACCCTTGTAGTTCTAAAATTAACCCTCATGTTTGCATTTTTCATTATAAAAATTTGTGAACACTTATCAACTTTTGGTTGAGTAAATATTTGAAATAGTGTAGTTCACATTTTTTCTTTGTCATTCTTAATTAAGATATTTCATTTTTGGTGACAAATACCAACGGGCTCGTGTGTGACTAGATATTCACTTTTCCGCCCATCATTCGGAAAGATGTATATTGGAATATGCATAGACAACAATGTAACTCCACATTACGTTTAGCAGTTTCTTTATGTTTATATCACCTTAGATTTTACACATCATGGAAAAGCAACCATACATGTCAATGACTATACTAAGTGTCTTTTTAGCCTATTAAATCCTTGTGATTGGCCAAATAGTCAATGTACAATCATTTCCCAATTATAGAAAACACACTTTTAAAACACAGTCACCCCAAATACTCTTATTTGTCAGGTAAAATGGCTATCCTGTATATCCACAAGTGGTTAACGGGACCAAACACATATTAGAATACATATCTTTTCAACTTAGAGTAGTTGACATAATTTTAAGTGAAAGAATTAAAAGAATTACATCATAGTTGCCCCAAATGCTTTCAGTCTTTGGTGAATGACTATCCTGTGAATCTATAAATAAATGACAGGACCAATCATATACAAGTATATGTCCTATCAACTTGAGCAAATGACATATGTTCAAGCAAAAATGAATAGTTTCATAATATAAACATCTTGGGAGATCTCTTGTTTTTAAATTCTTTTTGAAGATTCTATAAAGCTTTGAACTGAATAATCATATCATATCTCTGAATAACATCAATCAACTTGCTCTTTGTTTTCAAATATGTTTTAAGCAAAATTTATTTGTAAAATTTCATTTGATCATGCAATTTTGACACAAAAAAACATATTTTGACACATACAGAAAGTAACGTATTCAAATCATAATCTTAAATGACATCATTAAAGACAAGCAGACATAACAAAATACAAAGTCTAGCATATCCTAATAATATCATCAGATCAGATTAACCATATTCAAAAACATCATCAAGATATCAGATAGTTATATTTGCAGAATAATCACTTTAAACACCTATTCTGACATCACACATCATCACTGATTACTAACCTAGGCACCAAATATACATAAGTCATTTAGATAATCAATTAAGCACACATCAGTGATCATCTAATAGTAACATATTTAAATCATAATCATTCTCTAAGATCCTTTAGCAAGATAGTCAATTAACACACAGAGAACACATATCAAACAAACATTCAATAAGACTTTTGAAAAGATAGTCAGTTTGCACAACAAGCACACATCATCAATCAAACTTCATTAGAGTTGATCATTCCCAGGGCTTTCAAAAGAAAGTTGAACCTGGTTCTATCAAGTGGTTTTGCGAATAGGTAAGCCAAATTATCACTTGTGTCAACTCTTTTTACTTAAATTAGATCTTTTTCACTACAATCCCTAATAAAATGGTTTATGATTTCAATGTTCTTGGTCTTAGAATGTTGTACAGGACTTTTAACAATAAATTATGCAGCAGTGTTATCAATGTAAATAGGGGTGTTTAAGAAATTCAGACCATAATCCAGCATCTGATTATGAAACTAGAGGACTTGTGCATAGCAGGCAGATGCAGCAATATACTCAGCTTCTGCAGTTTAGCTTGACACTGTGGTTTGCTTCTTGCACTACAAGGACACCAATTTGTCACCCAAAACTTGACAACCTCTAGATATAGACTTTCTGCTCATATTGCACCCACCATAGTCACTATCTGTATAGGCAACTAGATCAAATGACTGGTTCTTTGGATACCAAATTCCCAAGTCAGGTCTTCCCTTCAAGTATCTAAAGATCCTTTTTACAACATTCATATGAGTAACCTTAGGACATGACTAAAATCTAGCACAAACACACACAGCAAACATGATGTCTAGCCTTGAAGCAGTCAGATAAATCAGAGGCCCAATTTTTGCTCTGTAATCATGTTCATCTACTGGCTCCCCCTTTTCATCTGCTATCATTTTCTCTTTTGTGTCCATTGGAGTTGATGCTGTTTTAAGATCACTGCACATGAATTTGTCTATGATGTCCTGCATATACTTAGACTGGTAGATGAAAATCCCATCAGTTTTCTGTTGAACTTGCAATCCAAGAAAAAAGCTCATTTCTCCCATAGAGCTCATACTATACTTGGATTTCATCACCTCTTCAAACTCTATACACATCAGTTCATTAGTTGACCCAAAAATGATATCATCAACATAGACTTGCAACAAAAGTAAATCTCTTCCTTTCTTCTTTTAAAAGAGGGTCTTGTCAATAGCTCCCATTTGGAAACCATTTTCAAGTAGATGATTGGATAACTCATCTTGCTCTTGGAGCTTGATGAAGTCCATACAAGGCTTTGTTTAACTTATACACTTTGTTAGGATAATCAGGGTCCTCAAATCCTGGTTGTTGTGTTACATACACCTCCTCTTCTATTTTTCTTTTCAGGAATGCAGATTTGACATCAAGTTGGAATACCCTTATATTCTTTGAGGTAGCATAAGCTAAGAAGATTCTTATTGCTTCAAGTCTTGCAACTGGTGCAAAGACTTCCTCAAAGTCGATCCGTTCTTCTTGTAGGCATCCCAAAGCAACAAGTCTTGCTTTGTTCTTAATTACAATCCCTCTCTCGTCCCTTTTGTTCCTAAAACCCATTTGGTTCCAATTGCATATATGTTTCTTGGCTTGTTTACAAGTTCCCACACTTGCAAATCTCTGAATTGGGCCAACTCCTCTTGCATAGCTTCTACCCAGCTGTTGTCTTTTAATGGTTGAACAATGTTCTTAGGTTCAATTTGGGATAGAAAGCAGGAGTACAAATAAATGTTTGCAGATTCAGATGAACTTATTGTTACTCTCTCAATGATGTTTCCAATGATATTTTCAGGAGGATGATTCTTTTCAACATAAGAGGATTGAACAACAATATCATTGGTTACAAGTAGAATCAAGACTTGACTCATTGAGATCAGGTTCATCAATGATCAAATTAGTTGTTGCATCATGAAATTCTGGTACTTCTTCATTGTTCTGTTGAAAGGTAGATGCAACATTGTTTCCAAAATTCAAATTTTGAAACAAGTCCTCAAATCTTTCATTTCTTCTTGCTTCTTTAGTTTCCCCTTGATTGTTAGGGTCTTCTTCATTCAAAACATGATAATCTTGATTTTCTTGATTGTCTAGATTCGATTGTTCTTGATCTTGTTCTTGAACTTGAACTGGAGCTTGTTCAATTTCATCAGTTGAAGGATGCTTTATGAAGTTATATTCAGGCCTTTTTCCGGCAACCTTTGACCATAACTTGTCCAAATCAAGTGTCTTTGAAGTTTCCTCTACAACCACACTAGTCTTATTACAAAGTTTCATCAAAGTCCTCAGGATAAATATTGAAAGACTTGATTAATTTCTCAAGATCAAACAACCATGCAGCACCATCTACAGTATTAAACTGATTTTCATTGAACACTATGTCAGATTATTCAATCACACTCAAGTGATCTTTGACATAGACTCTGTAAGCTTTTGAGTGTGTTGAGTAACCAACAAAGAAGCAATCCAAGGATTTTGCTTAAAATTTGTTGAGATAATCCTTGGTGTTTGACAATGAACATTTGCATCCAAATGGCTTGAGAAACTTGATGTAGGGCTTTCTTTTAAACAAAATCTCATAAGGAGTCTTGTCTTGACTTTTGTTGAGAAGTACTTTGTTCTGAACAAAACAGGCTGTATTGATTGCCTCTGCCCAAAAAGTAACTGGTTGGAAAACATCTGTTAGCATGGTTCTTGCAGCTTCTATAAATGTTCTGTTCCTTCTTTCTGCAACACCATTTTGTTGAGGAGTTCTAGGAGTAGAGAATTTTTGTAAAATTCCTTTAGCAATGCAACACTCTTCTATACTCCATTTTTAAACTCAGTACCATTGTCACTTCTCATGATCTTCACCCTTGCATCCAATTGATTCTGAACCCTAGTCACATAACTTTTAATCAACTCAGCAGTCTCATCTTTTGTACTTATGAAGTAGACCCAAGTGTATCTTGAGAAATCATCAATTATCACAAGACAATATCTCTTTTTGCCTATACTTGGAACACTCACAGGACCAAAAAGCTCTATGTGAAGCATCTCAAGCACTTGATCAATTGTGTTAATAAGTTTTGTCTTGTGTGAAGACTTGTGCTGCTTGCCCTTCTGACTTGAGATGCAATTGTCAATTAACTTTAACTCTCTTGTAGGTAGGCCAATTACATGCTCACCCTTCACCCATATTTTCATGTTCTTAAGGTTGACATGACATAATTTTCTATGCCACAATTTTGATTGATTTTCAGTGGCTTTAGAAACAAAACAGGTACCTCTTCTGGAAACAGCTTATTTCATGTTCAGTTCATATAAATTGCCATTCCATGGAGCCATCATCAAAATCATGTCAGGTGGAATTACAAACTCAGGTTTGAGGATGAAACATTGTGAATCATCAAATCCCACCTGATAACCCTTATCACACATTTGGGATATGCTTAAGAGGTTATATTGTAATCCTTCTACATAGAAAACATTGTCAACTGAAACGGTTAGAATCCCTTTTCCAACAATTTTACCACCATTCTCATCACTACCAAAAGCTACTGGACCCTCAAATTTCTCTTCATAATTAACAAGTGACCATTTGTCACAAGTCATGTGCCTGGAACACCCACTATCCATGTACCATACTTCATTCAGTGGAGTGGACTGTTCCTGCACAAATCAAAGAGAAAGATTAGTTGGGTGGTGAAGTGCAAGCTGAATCAACTTCCAAATCATCAGTTTCAATAACAATAGTTGCATTGATTATGATAGAAACAGGTTTGGGATCTTCATAAACAGTTTCACAAGTGTCTTCATAGCCACTCTCAGTTGGGCTTGGATTCTTCACATATGGAATTATGCTTTTGCATTCTTGCCCACATAATCCTTTTCACTAGTAAATCTTTCACATCAAATTTCTTTGTTTCTTGAACTTCACCTCTTGGTTTCCACAGAAATCCCTGAGGCTCAAACCCATTTTTCATTAGGAACTTCTCATCACCATTCAATTCTTTTGGTTTCTGTCTTGAGAAGGCAGCCTTTTTCTCTTTCTTCCCATTGTTTGGTGATTTTTGAGAATCATCAGACTTAACTGATCTTGAGTCTTGATTGGGAACTATTCTCAATGGTTGTATGATTCTTTTCACAGCAGTTTCATTTTTTATAGGAGGATTGTTTCTTTTGACTTGATCAATCACACTCTTCTTCGGTTTTACAACACCCTTCCCATATTTCTTCAAACTTTCAACAACCTTTGGTTCAACCTTGTACTCTTTTACCTGTTCACACACCTTTCCTTTTCCCAAATACTCATCATACTTTTGTTTGTAGAATACAAAATCTTGACCAAATTTTGTTTCATCTGGAACATGGAATGGTTTGAAAGTGAACCTTTCATGACAAGAATCAGTGTGGTGACCATATTCATCACACTTTCTACACCACAACTTTCCTTTGAAACTTTCATGAGGATTTCCCTTTTTAAATCTCTCACTTGGTCTAGGTGGTTCAATTCCAAGTGTTTCCTTTTTCTTGAGACCATCAAAATTAATTAAGAAAGGCACAAACTCTTTAATTTTCATGTCCTTTCTTTCATTTTTGCTTTTCATAAAGATTATTTTCTGTAAGTTCATAGGCTCTTCATCCAAGTTTCTCTTATCTCTTGATTGTCTTTTCTCATATTCTTCCATAGTTTCAACCTCTCCAATGTTAAATTATTCTTGACTTGAGAAGACATGATATACTGGAATAATCTGATTACTTTCAAATGCTTCTTTAGGCTTATTCTTGTTGTTATTCTTGATGTTTCTCAATACTTCCCTGCTTGGGCCTTACAGCATTGTAAGCCACCTTTGTTCTTGTAGACCCTTCACATATGTCAAATGACACATGTTCTCTTTTCATCTTCTCATTTTGTCTTTTCGTTTTTGGTGTAGTAGGAGGCAACAATGAAAGTTGATCAATTGAGTCAGGCTTCTTCATTCTTCCGTTTCTTTTTGCAGCTTGGAATTCTTCATTTGAAACTTGATCACTGGAGTCACTTAAATCATCTTTGTCCAAATCATCCTCATTGAAATCATCTTCAGAAACTTGCACACCTATTGACTTTTCATCTTTCTCATCTTCTTTCAAAGCAAATTCTCCTTGTTCATCAACAATAACCTTTACATACTGTTCAATGAAGTCTTCCTTGTCTTTGAACACATCCCTGAATTGATTGAGATAAGCCTCCCTTTTCTCCTTATCAACTTTAAGAGAATAACTATTATTAAAAGGTGGAGGAACAACTTTCTATTTATTGAAGTTCTTACCTTGTTCAAAATACCACATATGTTTCCAGTGGATACTAGATTCTTCAGAAACTCAACTTCAACTTGTAGTGTGGTATTTCTCACCTTTTCTTCAACAACCATTTTCTTTAGTCCTTCAATCTCAGTCACATACGTTGACTGAGCCAGTAGCTGTTCATGCAATCTTCTTCAAGGCTTTTGATCTTTTCTTCATACGTCACATCACTAGCTTGACACACATTTATCATGCTCTATTTTCTAAAGCATTCACTCTCCAACTTGCCTACTTTCACATTCAATGCATCAATTATTTCAAGTAATTCAATTATGGAGTTTGGATGTACCTGAGAAGAAGAAGAAGATCCAACTTCATTTTCAAGTTTTGAAATGAATGCAACATTGGCCTAGGTTATGTCTTCTGCATGATCACTCCAATCAAAACCACCTTCTCGTTGAGCAGCAAGTGCTATATTCCCTTGGTTTCTAGGCTGGTTTTGGTTGTTTATGTTGTTGTTGTTTGGAACATTTGGAGGGTTTTGGTTAGTGTTTCTCTAGTAGTATTGGTTCTGAGGTACTACCTGCTGATTGTTCATTTGAGGTTGCTGGTAGTTGTTGTTAAAGTTGGGGTTGTTGTTGAAGTTGTTGTAGTTGGTGTTTCTTGGCTGGTTCTGTTGATACTGATTCTGATTTCTTGGTTACTGGTTCTGATACTGATTCCCTTGAATGTTTCTTGGCTGATTGCACTCTCTAGCAAAGTGCCCAGGCTGTTGGCAGTTATAACAAATGGCTTTTGACTTATCAAACCCAATTCTTTCATTAGGCCCTGATAGGAGAGATCTACCAGTCCTATTGTATAGCCTTTTGCTTCTAAGAGCCAGCATTGTTGCTTGCCATTTTAAGTCCATATCGTCAAGATCATCTGCATCAATTTGTTCTAAATCATCTTGAACAATGCTAGTGTGAACCATATTCTTTGCCATAAAAGCATTGTAGGAGTATGTGAACGTAGAAAACAATGCTTGAGTTTCACTTCCTTGACCACCATTTCCTCCAACATAAGGCAAATGTCCACTAGCCATGGAGGCTGAATCATTATCATCAATGAGTTGGGCATTGAACCTTGATTGGCTTCCTTGGTTACTAGAACTACCACCAATAAACGCCTTTGGTGCATCACTACCAAGTTCTGTAGGTTCTTCAATGATAGGTATTTGCTGTTAGTTTTTGGTGGTTAATCTTCCTATAGGAGCAATGAGTACATTTGTGTTTCTCACTTGGAAACATGGTCTTTCTTCCTTTATCATCTCATTCTCTATCATTTCTATTTCAGTAGCTTGGAGAAAACAGATCACATCATCAAGCTTGAGCTGTTCAAAATTCAATTTCTGAATGATGAACTTGTTTGCTGTATACCATTCTTTTGGCAATGATGACAACAACTTTGTGTTTAAATCGGAATCAGTCATCTTGTTCTGAGTTAATTCACAATGGCCAAGTATCTTTCAAGAATTTATTTCAGCCTTTCACCTTCTTTATATTTGATACTTTCAAGCGGTTGCTTGAGTCTTGCCTTTTTAATTTTCTTCAACTCAGAATTCCATTCAAACATTTCAAGAACTGCATCATTCATAGCCTTGGCAGTGGTATGATGTGCAACCTTGGTCAGAATTTCCCAAGACAAACCAAATTTGATCATAGCAAGAGCTCGATCATCCACTTTCTTCATTTTTATCACCAACGACTTGGATTGCATTTGCTCCTGTTTCAGGTACATATGGTCCATTCTTGATTGAATTCCACATGTCTACGTCATTGTAACAAACCACAGCCTCAAACAAAACTTTCCACTTAACATAGTTTTCCTATCCATAGAGACTAGGAATTTTGTTAGTGGAGACCTCCTGCTCCTCGTAACCAGACATTTTGTAAAAGATTTTAAAACAAACACAAAGACATAAAAGAAATTTTGACTTAAAACCTTAATTTAAACATTTCTTAAAAATTATCAGATCTGAGGTATGATTCTCAGATTTGATGAATCTGCTCCGAATAAAGCAAGATTAAGAATAACAATAAAAAAGTTCTAGGGAAAAAAGAAACTTTTAAACCATAAAACATGACAGATCTGAGCAAAGAAGAGCAGAGCTACTGACCTCACTCTCCAATGGATCAGTACTCAGCTGACGTCCCCCTTCGTCCTCAAGTCAAACATATTCAGTCAATAATTAGCAACTTATTCTTCACCAAGGTAGTTGAGCTCAGCTCTGATACCACTTGTCGGTCCCGATTGATAACTCAATCCACACAAAGAGTTTTGACAAGAAGGTTAATGACGCGGCTAGATTGGAGAAGAATAATAGTGTATCAAAGGCGGAATCAATAACACACTAGTTGTTTTGGGTAAAAGGGTTTGTACCCAGGCTATAATAAAAATAAAAACTGGCGTAATGACAGAGTATCAAAACGGCAACAAAAAAAACACAACCACAAAAACTAGACGAGAGGCATACCACTCGCTAGCCTAAAAACCCACTAAACACAGCCCATTAAACTACAAGAAAACAAAATAAACATTAGACTTCTAATGTAGCATTAGGCAGCTTCCAAACTTCCATCCACTTCCTTGAGCTTGAACGAAACCGACTCGAGAGAAGTTTTAATCTGACAATGCCCACTACCGCATCAATGATCTGACTGCAATCCCTCTTTTGATTTTTGAATAACACACTAGTTGTTGCTTGAAGGACACAATAAAGAAACACACACACACACAGATTCACTCGAAAGATTTCCATAAATAGTAAGTCTTTTTGGGTAAAGGGGTTCACCCGGTTAAATGCATTCACACATCCAAAAAATACAAGTAATATGGCAGAGTGCCATATTAGTTCTCAAGTATGACATGCCATACAAGAGTAGACAAACCAAAACCACCAAAACTGGTAAACACAGCTAAAGCTTACACAAGAACCAAGGAAAAAAAAACAAATCAACCATTATCATCAATTTGATGGGAAACTCCCCGCGGAAAATGCCAATCCTCGAGAACCCGATTAATCCGTTCCGGATTCTTGAACTTAAGAGTCATAAGCTTTAGGCGAGTACCCCTAATAATTTCTTCTGCAACAGTCGTAGGAGTCTTCAAGGAGTTCCTGAAAAGCCGGTTATTTCGCTCCTTCCAAATAACGTACACCGACGCCCCAAATAACAGCCGATTAACAACATTCTCAATAGAGTTGGACATTCCAAATTGAGACACATATTGGAGAATATTCGCCCAACCATTTCTGCACCCCTGAAACTTCCCCTTCATTTTTACAATACTCCAAACCTCAGAAGAGAACTTACAGTCAAAGAAGAGATGATTACGAGAATCCGGCTCTCCATTACAAAGAAGGCAGCAATACAAGTTATGATTTGGATACCCACCAATCTTCCACCCCATAATACGATTCTGCGTGCTCAACCTGTCATGAATCACAGTCCACAACATAAAGGAGTGTTTTGGAACACATTGAGAGAACCAAACAACATGCACCCAAGACACCTTATCCGCCGGTCTCCGAAGAAGATGCCATATACCTGAAGTCGAGAAATTTATTGAAGTCCCATTCTCATCCAAAACCACTATCTTGTCCCTCATATCCGGACAAAGACTTACATCTTTTAAGTTCGAAAGAATTGGGTATCTCAACATCCAATCAGGCGGCCAACCCCAGTTATTATGATGAACAACATCACTGACACATGTCACTAAAGACAATCCAGCCCGATGAATTGCTCTAGGGTTGATATAATCAATTAAAGGACAAAGAACATCCCATTTATCGTACCAAACTGAAGTAGCTCTCCCATTACCAATTTCATGCCATATAAACTGTCTAATACGGGGACGAAACTGAAGAATTTTCCTCCACCCCCAAGTACACGAGTTAGGAATCTGCAAGCTCCAAAAATTTCGCCCCTTCATTTTATACTCATGAACCCATTTAACCCACAACGAATTACGAACATTGATTAAACTCCAAATATGATAAACCAGAAGAGAGTTATTGACATCCCGGATACGCCGGATACCCAAACCACCTTCACATTTCGGCCGACACACAATATCCCAAGAGACTTTATGCTTTCCCTTATTGTGACCATAGTCCCAAAGGAAATTTTTAATTCGTTTCTCAAGATCAGCAATAAGTCTAGAAGGGAGTGAAAACACAGCAGACCAATAAATATATAAGGACGACAGAACAGACCTGACCAGCTGCAGTTTACCCGCAAAGGACAAAGTTTTATTCTTCCAATCTCCAATCCGACTATCCATACAATCCAGCAACCTCTTACAATCCCGGTAATTTAACCTCGTGGAAATAAGTGGTACTCCCAAGTATTTAACCGGGAGCCTTCCCTCAACGAAGGGCATAATACTCAAAATACCACTTTTAACGCGGTCCGGGACATTACAAAAAAACGCGGTACTTTTCGGAACACTCGGAGTAAGCCCGGACATATCTTTGAAATCATTCAGAGCCCCCATAATAGTTTTAGCAGAATTCACATCACCTCGAGCAAACAGGAACAAATCATCCGCAAAGCAAATATTGATAATATTTAATTTTTCACAATAGCGATGAAAACGGAACGAGCGTTCAAAACGAACCTTTCGATGCAAAATTAACGTGAGAGCTTGCATAACCAGTGTGAAAATATAAGGGGACATCGGATCTCCCTGTCTCAGACCTCTTTTACCACTAAAGAACCCGTGTAAGTTCCCATTAACGGATATCGAAAAGGAAGAAGTGGTTATGCACTCCATTATCCAATGAATCATCTTATCGTGGAAACCATACCCAAAAAGAATATCACGAATGAAGTCCCAACTGACCGTATCGTAAGCTTTCTGGATATCAACTTTAAAAGCACATCTAGCCGGACCATTATTAGTGTGATAATTATGCATTAATTCTTGGGTCAAAAGGATGTTATCAGAAATCCTACGCCCAGGCACAAACGCAGACTGATTTATATCAATTAACGACTCCAAACCCTTCATCATACGAACCGATATAATCTTGGTAATGCATTTATATAAAGTGTTGCAGCACGAGATGGGGCGAAAATCATTAGGAGTCACAATGTTGGTCACTTTGGGAATAAGGGCAATAATAGTGTGGTTTACCTGTTTAAGGAGACTTCCTTTTCTGAAAAATTCATGAACCGCCAAACAAACATCTTTCCCAACAATATCCCAAGAACTTTTGAAGAAGGCCGAGGAAAACCCATCAGGACCCGGCGCTTTGGAATTCCCAATAGAGAAAAACGCATCCTTGATTTCCAAATCGGATATAGGTCTAACCATAAGCTCCGCCTGAGAGGCCGTGAGCTTAGTAGTAAAAATCTGATTATCCGGTTTTCTCAAAGGTTGCAAATCTGAACCAAAAATGTTCCTAAAATGATTAACAAACACCGAAGGAACATCCAACCCCTCAAATAAACGACCCTGAGCATCACTTATAATATCAATACGACCCTTATGGTTTCGCATTTTCAAGGAATTGTGAAAGTACGCAGTGTTAGAGTCACCAAGCTTTAACCAGTCAACTTTAGCCTTCTGTTTAAGGAATTCTTCCTCATCTTTAGCCGCCTCATGATAAGCCTTGAGATAACTACTCTGCTCCCGAATCATCTCCAAATTAGTAGGGTCAATGTCTAGACGGGTTTGACAAGCATCCAGAAGGGTTCTCATATCATTAACTTTCTTGTGGAGATTGCCTTGCCGGTGCAGCAAAGAACGGATAGGATGTTTTAAGTTTTGGAGTTTCTTTACCACGCGAAACATGTGATAACCATTCACCTCAATATTCCAGCCGTTAGCAATAATATCATTATAACCCGGTTTTCCAATCAAGAAATTAGGGAATTTAAACGGTTTAGGCTTACTTTTAATAAGAGAAGGGAATTTCAATAGACATGGAGAGTGGTCTGAGATCCGATATGGAAGGAACACCGCCGAAGAATCATTAAAAATCTCCATGAACTTAGAGTTTCCCATCACCCTATCAAGCTTTTTGAAAAGACCCATACCCGTTTTCGGTTTATTGCTCCAAGTGAATTGGAGTCCGACCCCATTAATATCCTCAACTTCAATGTTCTTAACACAATCACGAAAATCAAGCATCCCAGTGGAAATTTTGGAAGAACCATGCAAGCTGTCTTCCAAATTAAGAGCACAATTAAAATCTCCAAGTAAAGCCCAAGGTTTACCACGAGTGAATTGTTTATGAACAGCAAGATTATGCCATAACTCCCTTCTTTTCAAATAACAATTCTCAGCATACACGAAAGAACCATACATCACCTTGCTATCAAGCTTAAACTTTAACTGAACGTGAAGAACCTGGTTCGAATAATCAATAACCATAAGATCAACTAAATCCGTATTCCACCCCACAATAATCCGAGTACCTTTATCACAAACACTACCATTGCTGGTCCAATCCCAATTTTTACAAATCTTCTTACAAACATCAAAAACCGCATTTAATTTGACGTGAGACTCAAGAATAGCACACACCTGAATATTATTCTCTTGGATTACCTTACGAACCTCTTTTTGTTTAAGAGGGCGGTTCAACCCTCTTATATTCCAAGTGGCGATGGTACCCATTAAACACCCAATTCACCGGGTGTGCTTGCACCCTCAGAACCAATATCCGCTGTCATAGCTTTAGCCACATCCGTAAACAGCTCCTCCACATCATCATCATCTGCATCACTTTCCGCTTCATCCGCCAAATTACCAAACCGGTTACTTGTTTGGACAGCATGCTTTTCCTTTAACTGGACCCCCACCGCCATAGGAGTTGTAGGTTTACCCACAGGATGATTCTTAACTTGTCCTTGAGCGGGTGGTTTATTTATAGGTTGTGACACAGCAGGTTTAACGACCGGTCGATAGACAAGATTATGTTTTTTGACTTGCGTAATAACTTTTTTCTTTCCCTTCACCCTCTGGAAACCATCATCATTAGTGACTTTCGTTGGTTCTTCATTTAACTTTTTATCATGAACTTGTTTCGGGCATTGAGTGTTCGAATGACCAAACACCTCACATAGAGAACATCTGGGGGGCTCCCAATCATATTCAATCTTAATCTCCGAGATCTTATTTGTCTCCCCCCACGTATCCGGAACAGCAACAACAAGCTTCCTTTTAATATCCTGATTTGCCTGAAGCTCAACCTGGACTCTAGCAAAGCTACTTCTTCCCCACGATTCCTTACACATATTGGCAGTATAAGAATCCATACTTATCGGATCCCCAATTCTTGAAGCGAGCAGACTTAGACCCTCCTCAGTAAAAGCACCCAGGGGAATGTTTTGTAATTTGACCCAAACCGGAATAGACCGTACATCCTCCTTCTCCAAATCTGCCTCCATAGTCCAAATATGAAGAATAATTGGGACATTCCTAATCATCCAAGGACCATCTTCAATCAGCTTCATCATCCCAGCTTCCGTATGAAACTTGAAAAAGAAAAACCCTTTCGCATTCATCATAAGTCTCGTAAGCCCATATTTGTTCCAATTTTTCTTAGCAAAATCCTCAACAACCGGAAAAGGAAGCCTGTTACCCAAAAAATAGCCAAACAAAGTATTATTAAACCTTTCGTTAACTTTCTTGACAGATTCAACCGGGATAACCACATCAACTCCTTCCATTGTTGACTCCACATTTACTTTTCTTAATGTTACCTTCGATGTCTTGTTTTCAAGTTGGACAACACTCACATACGAAGGCTTTGACTTTTCCATATGTTTTTCCTTCCCTACATCCCTCTGAACATTAGGCGATTCAGATCCAAACACCTTGTTGTCGTCCGAGACAAAGGCTGAAAAACCTTCATCATGTTGCCCATTTAATGAGTCTGATCCAATAGCCTTTATATCACTCGAACAACCACTATCTTTGTTCCCCATGGCTGAACACCCACCATCTTTTTTGCTAACATCATTTAGAGGAGCAATGAATGTAGTGTTTGCAGCAAACGAAACACACGCACCCGTAGCATTAGGATTTCCCGATGAACCAGTTTTCATAGCCCCCCTACGAGGGAGAACCCCATCAATGTTCGTTACCCGATTAGCTGAGAACCCTTGCATAACACGTTCAACAAAATCGTTTCCTCCCTTCTGTTCCATGCCACCCCAAGTCGGTCACAAAACAGCCAAGAAAACCCAAAAAATAAAGATCAAGATCGGCCAAACAATCAAAACCAAATCGGCCAAGATCCAAAACAAGATCAAGATCAAGATTAAGAAAATCTCAGCCAAGATCCACTCAGCCAAGAAACCCTAATCAAGATCAAGAACCAGGATCAAGAACCAAATCTGCCAAAATCTGCCAAAATCAAGATCAAGAGCTGCCAAATCTGCCCAAAATCAGCCAAAATCAAGAACCAAATCTGCCAAAATCAGGATCCAAATCTGCCAAATCTGCCAAATCTTCCAAAATCAGCCAAAATCACGAACCAAATCTGCCAAATCCGGATCCAAAGAACCAAACCAGCCAAGAACAATCACCAAGATCAAGAACAAGAACAATCAAACTCAAGATCAAGAACAATCAAGATCAAGATCAATCAGCCAAGATCAATATCCAAGGCACCAAATCGGCCAAACCAAGGAACCAATCAGCCAAGAAACTCGGCCAATGGAACAAGAGGGATCAAGATTAAGAAAACCTTAGGATCGATCAAGAACAAACAACCTTAACCTTGATTAACCACAAGATCCTTAATCAATTAATAGGATAGTATCGATCTAACTAAACTATAACAATAGCCGTGATCAATAACAAACCTACTAAGCAATCAGAACCAAGGATTGGATCAAGATCAAAGCAACAAAAGACCAAGAAAAGCCAAAACCCTATGCAGCCGATTGCATAGGGTTAATCATCAAGTCGCCTTCTAGAGAGAGAAAACCCTAGAGAGAAAAACGTTTCTCCTATATGCTTGTTTCAATCCATAAATTGATTTCTTCAACTTGCATACTTTATTAGGATTTCCATAAATAGTAAGTCGATTACAAAAAAGAAGTCATTAGGGTTCTAAGAAAGGAATGACATGATTCTAGGCAGAATATCCGTAAGAATATGTCAGCCGTCAAATCGTTGCCAATAAATTCAGTTGTCTGTCAAGCATCCGTCCTTTGAGGCGTGGCATAGATCATTCTATTTATAGGTCTGCCACCTGACAGCTGTCATACCTTTCTAGAAACCCAAATCATTAATATATATCTAGAAAATCATATTACAAAATATACTAAGTGTAAAATGGGTCATCGGGTAGGCTTTGGAGCCTTTGTCTTCTTCGAGTATACATGGTAACCTTGAAGTGTGCTTGGGAACAGTTCTCCGGGTAGACTTTACTTGGAGTATTTTTCTTAGAAAATACTCACCTAGAAGACTTCAATTTTCCTGACCATAGCAAACTTTGCTTGATATGATCCTACGAGCAAACTATTCTTCATGACTCCCTTCAACTCTTTGTTAAATAATAATTTATTAAGCAAACCAAACTATTTTCATGGATTGCTTAAAACATCATATATAAGTGTTCCATAAGTTTTTTCTGGCTTGACGGATGCTTCAATGCTCGTTTCAATGTTAACGATTGCGTTTAAACTCATAGCGTATCGTTAAACGAAACCTTTTTCGTTTAAATGGTTTTATACGTTCCGGGGCCTTAATATCCACATGATAGCAAATATAATATATATATATATATATATATATATATATATATATATATAAGAACCCTCGGTATAAATACAGGTCATAATCAGTATCGGTCGGTTACTCGTGTAATTGCTACGAATTAACCGATTTATCGTTTACCCGTTACGTAATGAATAAGGTATAGCTCGTTTTGTCACGAATGTCACATTCTACCCCCGTTAAGAAATTTCGTCCCCGAAAATTGATGTGTCAACGGTTAGGAAATAGGTGAGGGTATTTCTTTCGGAATTCGTCCTTTCGTTCCCAAGTAAATTCGGGTCCTTGTTGTGAGTTCTATTGAACTTTTACCAATGACATTTTGTCGTGTCGTAACTGTTTGGTTTCCCGTGCACAATTTCTACTGTTTATTCTACAAAATTTGGCTTTTCATTTACCTGAACATCTTCCGGTGGTAATATTGTCGTCTCGTCAGTCTGACACTTTTTCGGGTTCGACACATGAAACACATCGTGATTAGTACCCGAATTTACCTAAACATTTTCTAGTGGTACAATTAGCCAAAAACCGAACCCACATCTAAATAGGACTTGAAATTTTAGGACTTGAAATTCATCATAATTACATGAAAAAAAATTGAATTAGGGACCCCACCCTAATGGCACGAGTGGGGTAAACAACCCAAAATTGAGTGTTTTTCGCCTTAATTTTTGTAAATTCAGAAAAACGTACTATCTTATTGTAAAAATCCAAAATAATTTTATTGCTTAAACATCTTATATAAGTGTTTCATAAGTTTTTCCGGCTTGACGGATGCTACAATGCTCGTTTTAATGTTAACGATTGCGTTTAAACTCACAGGGTATCGTTAAACGAAACCTTTTTCGTTTAAATGGTTTTATTCGTATTGGGGCTTTAATATCAATATGTTGTAATATATATATAACTCATATATGACCCCTCAGTATACATACGGGTCATAATCAGTATCAGTCGGTTACTCGTTTAATCGCTATGAATTAACCGATTTATCGTTTACCCTACGTAATAAATAAGGCATAGCTCGTTTTATCACGAATGTCACATTCTCCCCCCATTAAGATATTTCTTCCCCGAAATTTTAGGTGTCAACGGTTTCTTTTTAGGAAATAGGTGAGGGTATTTTTTTCGGAATTCGTCCTTTCGTTCCCAAGTAAATTCGGGTCCTCGTTGTGAGTTCCACATAACTTTTACAAATTAGATTTTATCTTGTCGTAACTGTTTGGTTTTCCCGTACACAATTTCTACTGGTTCTTCTACAAAATTTAGCTTTTCATTTACCTGAACATCTTCCAGTGGTACTATTGTCGTCTCGTCAGTCTGACACTTTTTCAGGTTCGACACATGAAACACATCGTGAATAGTACCCGAATTTACCTGAACATCTTCTTGTGGTACAATTAGCCAAAAACCGAACCCACACCTAAATAGGACAGAAATTCATCATAATTACATGCAAAAAAATTGAATTAGGGACCCCACCCCTAATGGCACGAGTAGGGTAAACAACGCAAAAATGAGTGTTTTTCGCCTTAATTCTTGTAAATTAATTAAAATGTACTATCTTATTGTAAAAATCCAAAATATTTTCACTGATTGCTTAAAATATCTTATATAAGTGTTCCATAAGTTATTTCCGGCTTGACGGATGCTACAATACTTGTTTTGATGTTAACGATTGCGATTAAACTCATAACGTATCGTTAAACGAAACCTTTTTCGTTTAAATGGTTTTTATACGTAATGGGCCTTAATATCAATATGTTCGCTAATATATGACCCCTCAGTATACATACGGGTCATAATCAGTATCGGTCGGTTACTCTTTTAGTCGCTACGAATTAACTGTTTTATCGTTTACCCGCTACATAATGAATAAGGTATTGCTCTTTTTGTCACGAATGTCACATTCTCCCCCCGTTAATAAATTTCGTCCCCGAAATTTGATGTGTCAACGGTTTTCTTTTTAGGAAATAGTTTAAGGTATTTCTTTCGAATTCGTCATTTCATTCCTAAGTAAATTCGGGTCCTCGTTGTGAGTTCCTTTTAACTTTTACCAATGAGATTTTGTCGTGTCTTAACTGTTTGGTTTTCCCGTCCACAATTTCTACTGGTTCTTCTAGAAAATTTATCTTTTCATTTACCTGAACATCTTCAAGTTGTACTATTGCTGTCTCGTCAGCCAGACACTTTTTCAGGTTCGACACATGCAACACATTATGAATAGTGCTCAGTTCTAAGGGTAGTTTTAGTCGGTAGTATACGGGAGCAATTTTTGCAACAATCTCGAAAGGTCCAGTGTATCTCGTGACTAACTTACCGTTCTTTCCAAACCTTATAAAACCTTTCCAAGGGGACACTTTCAGAAACACCTTGTCGCCTATTTCGAAGGATAACGGTTTTCTACGAACATCAGCATAGCTCTTTTGTCGTTCACGGGCGGCTTTCAGTTTTCGTTTAATCTTATGAATCTTATCGGTTGTTTTTTGAATCAAATCAGATCTTGAAATTTGAGTATCACTCACTTTTGTCCAAAAAAGTGGCGATCTACATTTCAGCCCGTATAATGCTTCATAAGGCGCTGCTTGTATATTACTGTGGTAACTATTATTGTATGAGAACTCAATGAGTGGGAGGTGTTGATCCCAGTTTCCTTTGAAATCCAGTACACAGGACTGAAGTAAATCTTCTTAGGTTTGTGTTGTTCGTTCGGATTGACCATCTGTCTGGGGATGGTAAGCGGTACTTAGGTCTATTCGGGTTCACAGAGCCTCTTGAACTGCTTGCCAAAATTGTGAAGTAAAATGACTGTCTCGGTCTGAGATAATCTAGAGTGGTACTCCATGTCGGGATAAAATTCCGTCAATGTAAATTTGGGCCAGTTTTTCGGTAGTTTAGCTTTTACTAATCAGAATGAGGTGTGCGGATTTGGTTAATCGGTCTACAATAACCCAAATTGCATTATGTCCTCGAGAGGTTTTGGGAAGGTTGTTACGAAGTCCATGGTAATTTGTTCCTATTTCCATTGGGGGATTTCGGGTCGTTGCAACATTCCCGAAGGCTTTTGGTATTCGGCCTTAACACGAGCACAAGTCGCGCATTTGCTTACATATGTGGCTATATCCTTCTTCATACCAGGCCACCTGTAAAAATTCTTTAACGTCTTTATACATTTTATCAGTACCTGGATGAATAGAATATTTGGACTTGTGCGCTTCATCAAGAATCAATTCTCGAAGATCATGAAGAGTCGGAATCCATACTCGATTTTTGAAGTAATATATTTCATCAATTTTCTTTTCAAAGTTCTTTTCGTTCCCGTGCAATTCTTACTTTTCTAATTGATCTTCTTTTAAGGCTTTGTCTTGAGCAACGCAAATTTGTTCGATAAGGCTATTTTGGGCAATCATTCCAAGTGCCCGTACTCTTAAGGGTTTAATTCGTTCCTTTCGACTTAATGCATCAGTTACAATCATAGTCATTTAACAGTTCTACCCATCTTCTTTGCCTCATGTTCAGCTCTTTCTGATCAAATATGTGTTGTAGGCTTTTGTGGTCCGTATAAATGGTACATTTGGTGCCGTACAAGTAGTGTCTCCAGATTTTCATTGTAAAAATAATTGCTCCCAATTCCAGATCTTAAGTTGTATAGTTCTTCTCATGTACTTTTAATTTTAGGGAGGCATATGCTATTACTTTCTTCCGTTGCATCAGTATGCATCCTAAACCTTTACGAGACGCATCACAATAGACTACTAAGTCATCAATTCCATCTGGAAGACTTAATATTGGAGCTTCACATAATTTTTTTTAACATTTGGAAGGCCATTTCTTTTTCTTCTCCCCAGTCATATGTTCGATAGTTCTGAGTTAGGAGGGTTAAAGGTTGGGAAATGCGTGAAAAGTTTTCAATAAATCGTCGATAATACCCGGCTAATCCCAAAAATTGGCGAATTTCTTTTGGTGATTTAGGTGGTTGCCAATTTTTAATAGACTCAATTTTACTGAGGTCTACTTGGATTCCTTGTTGATTCACAATGTGTCCTAAAAATTGTACTTCTTGTGACCAGAATTCACATTTGGATAATTGGGCGTATAACTTTTCTTGCCTCAATAATTCCGAGATTCCGCAAATGTTGTTCGTGTTCCTCCTTACTTTTCGAATATATCAAGATGTCATTGATAAACACTGTCACGAATTTGTCAAGGGAGGGTTTGCAAACTCGTTTCATGAGATCCATAAATACTGCAGGTGAGTTGGTCAATCCAAACGGCATAACCAAAAATTCATATTGACCGTACCGAGTTCGGAAGGCTGTTTTTGGGATATCTTTCTCCTGAATTCTTACTTGATGATAACCAGATTTGAGATTGATTTTCAGAAAATATTTCGCACCCTGAAACTGGTCAAACAAGTCATCAATTCGAGGTAATGGGTATCTATTCTCGATAGTCACCTTATTTAATTCCCGGTAATCAATACACATCCGAAAATTTCCGTCTTTCTCTTTCACAAATAACACTGGTGCTCCCCATGGTGAATAACTAGGTCGTATAAGTCCCCTATCTGATAACTCTTGCAATTGGTTGGACAGTTCTTGCATTTCAAAAGGTGCAAGTTAGTAAGGTGCTTTAGCAATGGGAGCTGCTCCTGGTATCAGGTCAATACGGAATTCGACTTGTTGTGTCGGTGGTAAACCTGGCAACTCATCGAGAAACACATTTGAATACTCGTGTACCAATGGGATGTCTTATGTTCGTTTTTCATCGGGGTCCTTAGTTTTACACTCGCCAAGTCTAATGTACAACCTTGGCGCAAATGTTTTAGTGCTTTAAGTTGGGATACCGGAGGTAATATATGTGACACCCGGCAAAGTAAAAAGTATTATTATATTCCATAAACGAGATTAAGACATGTTTAGACTGGGTTATGTGTGAAATAAGATGGATAAGTTAAATATATTATTTTATTCTAAGAATAAAGGAAATATATTCAATAGAAAACACGTGCGAAGTCAGATCGAATTAAGAAATGTTGGTGAAAAGATAAAAAGAAACGAACATTTTCGGTTGAACGTGTGAATATTCAACCCGACATTCGATAAATTTCCATGGTTGAATCCATTTGAATATCGTAAAGGATTTAAAATGGAGAACGCCAGCGAAAACGTGGCTTAATTCTGAGTTATAACGAAACGGGAAACTTGCAAATTAGTATTTTTAAACACGTTCGTTAAAGCACATGTACTGATGAGCCAGTAAAAGTTACTACTATCGCCGTCTTTGAGGTTTATCATTTAGATAAAATAAATTAAATAGCCACCATAAATTTGGGAGAGTTGTTTTTGGGAAAAACAACTACAATAGTTTTATTAAGTTCGTAGTAACACGGAACTGGCACCGGGTAACGATCGTCAATTTTTTATTAGCGGAAATCATAAGCTAGCGAGACAATTTTAAGTTGAGATTGAAATTAATATTCTGACGAAATATATTTGAAAAATATAACGTCACTTAAAGTAGCGGGTTCGTTGAAGCGAGAGACTGAAACGCAATCGCAAAACGCGTTTAAAACCGCACTATATAAGTGGGACTACCCCCACTTTACATTCATTCTAACATATATTTCTGAAATCTAGATGGAGAGAGTAGAGAATTCCGGCGGTGGTGTGTGGCAGTTCGGCGGCGGCCGTTGGTGGTCCGGGTGGTGGTGCGGTGGCGGCCGAATTCCGTCTTTTACGCGGAACCGTTTTTCGACCTCCCGAACGCAATGGTAAGCTTTGATTGTCCTATTTTTGAGCTTAAGTATGTTAAAAACAAGTTTTAAAATCTGGACAGATTGTATTAGTTTTGCATGTCTGCAAAGATCGTCCGATAACTGAAATCTAACGGTCCGATCATATTAATTTTTATACTGAGGATTCATAAGTCATAGATAATCATATTGAACGGCGGAGATGAGGATTGGAGCTGATTAAGTTGGGTTTCTAAACCCGTTTTCGTGTTCAGCTCGCTGGGCGGATTATCAAAACGTGGCTCTAACAAAATGCAGATTCCCGGAGATCTGGCGTCGGATTGAGCTAAAATTTCCGGTGAACCTTCCTAACATATAGATACTTGATTCCACCAAAGTAATCGATGATCAAACGTATGAATGGTGAGTTATAAGCTTTGTAATTTACTAGTCAAATTTTAGAACGAAAATTGTTTCTTAAAATGAGTTGCATGTAGGTTTTGAGGTATCGTATGGACTATCCGAGACCGAAGAAACGTTCGTGCTGCAAAAACGAATGCGTTGGTATATCCGGATCACATTGCATGCGGGTTTTGAGCAGATTTATAGACTCGAACCATACGCGAGGAGGTATATTTTTAAGTGTTGAAAAATATAGATAACAAGATATTAAAATAAATATTGTTATTTGTTATCAAAAATAACTTGGACAAAATGTTGTTGATAACTATTTAGAAAACCGCTAGAAAATATCGAGTGATAAAAATGGTACAATTGAGCCTTGGAAGATTTCGTGCGTTTGTATATATTTATACACACGATATTTGAACTGAAATAGTTTATCCAAATGGTGACCACATATAAAATTAATATATATATATATATATATACTTTTAGAAAATGTAAACTTTTATATAAAATATGAAAACAAAGTTATTATATTAAGAATATTAATATAACAAGTTTCGGCATAAATAATAATAACGATTATATTATGTTAAGAAAGTGGTGTATAATATATTTGTCAGAATTCAAACACGCGTCTTTTAATAAAAGAATATTATATTTTAAAATAAATATATATACTTTTATTAAATAACGTCCAAGTGTAGTTTCGAAATCATATATTATTTTTATTACGATTATTTGAAACTACGGTGTTCCAATATATTCATAAGATATTTTAAAACATTCGATTCAGTTATGATTTTTCCTAAACAATAAAAGTTTTTAATTTAGTTATTAAAATTATAATAAATAAGACACATGAGGATAAATTAATTAAGTTATAATAGAATTCCATTTGTATCTATATTTATGTGTTAATATACTTGGTATTAAACATAGGAATCCGGTTATCATTTGGATGACTATTAATAAGATCTTGACGTTGATTGGCATATTATCACACTTGAATGTTATTTGAGCTAAGGTAAAGGTGAGTTTTCTCGTAAAATCCCCACTTTTAAATATTTTAATGATCTATAAATATTTTTGGGCGAAAAGTATGTAAAGAAAAGGCTATATATTTTACAAATTGTGTTAAATGGGATGAGTCATTATGAATGGAAAAACCGTTAACCTAGAGAGAACGGGCCTAAAAATATTGGTAGATCTATCGAGGCGATGCCCCCACTCTTCCAGTCGCTCTGGTTGAAAAGGTGGGAATATTTTGATTTTGGTATGCATCAGGTTTATCATAAATGTTAGTCATACATGTGTTTACTCTTTGCTCGTTAAAAACTAACACATTTTGTTTAAGAAATATATAGCTATGTTTGGAAAAGTGGAAAATTAAATTCCCATTGATAAGAATGGTGAATAATGAAAATTAGCATTGATAAGAATGATGAATAATTGGGTGTAAAGTCGAGAACTGTTACATCGTGGTTTTTAATTGAGAACTCACCAGCATTCGTGTTGACAAAATTATTTTAACATACTTTTCAGGTAAACGAAGAAAATGGATGCTTCGTGAACGATTCTGGAAAATGGTGTTGTATGTTTGAATGAATGATAGTTGGACTTGTAATTTAAAATAGAAGTGTGCATGTTTGACACGTGTAAAACTCTGATATTTTTAATAAATTCCAACTAATGGTTCATTATTTTTTAATATGATTGGCTGAACACCGTCTGTCACCGCCCAAATTAACAAAATTAAGTCTTCCGTTGCTAAGTTAACGATTTTAGGGTGTGACAATATAGTACCAGATTTCTCACCTTGAACGATCATTGCCTCATCATTCGTTAAAGGTATCCTAACAGTCTTATGTTTACAAATAGTTTCAGCTTTATACATAGACAGCTAGTCCATACCGACTATCACATCAAAACTTCCTAATTCCACTGAAAGTAAATCAATTAGAAACAGGTGGTCGTTTAGGATATGGGAACAGTTTTGGATAATTTGTTTCATAATTATAGACTTACCGTTAGCGAGTTCTATAGTGTATGGTGTTAGCTCACTAACCGACATACTTTCTAAGGGTAAAAAGTTAACATATACGAAACTTCTATCGGCGCGTGTATCAAACAAACCTGAAGCATACTGACCGGAAAACTAAGAATGTACATGTTACTACGTTCGGATCATGAAGCGCTTCACCCGATCCTATTACAAAAACGCGTCCCCTAGCTGCAATAGAAGTTGATGCTTGTGCTTGGTTCTGTCTTCTCACTGCACCTTGATTCAACTTGGGGTAGTATCAGCAGTAGTGTTCCGTACTACCACATTCGTAGCTGGTACGGAGGCTCATGGTAGGTGGGGTTTGTTGATTGAGTTGTGGTTGGATTGGTTGAGGTCGAAGTGGTTGGTTTGCTTGGTGTTGTCGGTTTACATTATTAGTGGTGTTTCTACAATTGGGGGCATAATGTCCATGCCTTCCACACTTGTGACATATTACCGGTTTGCAATCACCCAAATGATGAAGATTACATTTCCCACACTTCGGTAACGTACCTTTATATGTTTCTTGTTCCACATTTGAACTGGCCATGGCATAGTTTCAGGTAATCGAACGGGCTCGTTTATTTTGAGGGTTCCCTTGCGTCCTAGTCCCATAATTAGGTCGTTTTAAACTCGATGTTTCTACTGGCATTGTTATCACTCCACTCCTCATAAGGTCAAAAGTAACTAGACCATCCTGAGATACAACACTTTCCAATGTTGGGTGAGCTACTAAGTTAACTACACTTCTTACAACAGGGGTTAATCCCCAAATATAGCATTCGATACGTTTAGCTTCCGGAGTAACTAACCACGGTACTAAGCGAGAAAGTTCATTAAAACGGTTAATCTATCCCACGTGGTCTGCATCCTTCATTTCCAAGTTCCACAGCTCCTGTTCTTACCTTTGAATTTTGGTTAGGCAAAAATGTTCTAGTAAAAGGGTTTTAAGTTCAGCCCATGACATACGGTTTATAGCATCTTGTCCTCTTATTTGAACCACTGTGTTCCACCATATTAAGGCATGATCTAGAAACATATTGGTAGCGAATCTGACTACACGGTCTAGTGGATATTCACTAATGTTAATTACGGAGTCAGTCTTTTCAATCCATTTCACTAATCCGTTAGGTCCCTCAATACCTTTGAATTCAGTCGGGTTACACGATTTGAATTGTTTAAACGAATATTCTTGACGTGGGGGTTCTTGGTTATTACGATTGTTACCGGTATTTTGTTGAGCATTAATGTTTGTAGTTGTGTTGGTAGTCGGGATGGGAGTTGAATTCGTGACACAAATAGTGTTCAAAACGGGTTCAGGGTTCCCAACAACATTAACAGTCGGGCGAATATTATTATTGTTTATAACATTTTCAGTAGTCAGCTGGGTAGTAACGCCCGAGGCTACATTAGAATCCGGCGGAGGTATATTATCGGTGGCCGTAGTGGTGCTCGAAGGTTCATTAACAAAACTGTTGGCACGTATGCCTGTAGTGACTTGTGCTACAATTGTTGGTATCACTGCTTGTAGTTGGCGAGCAGTCATTGCAGCCACTTCCGCCTTAGATAAAGAGTTAGCTTTCTTCGGGGACATTCTATAACAATAACCAAATATATAATAATCAATACCGTTTCCCTTATAAAAAGCACAATATCACGATATTACAAATCACAAACATACGACTATGCCAAAGAACGCGTTTGTATTACCCATAATCATTACTGTACATATGCATCTTAAAATTTAACCCATGGGCTTAACCTGGTATAGGCCAGCGCTTGTATATGCGTATCAAAATTTGTCACTAAGTGACATATAGAATTAACCCGATAAGGGCCAGTGCTTGTAAAAATACTAAACCGTAAATAGTTGTAACGATTCCGGCAGAATCAGGTATACCCTAACCGGAATATACTATTTATTTGTTATTTAATAATGAATATATGAGTTATAATGTGTTTATACGAGTATTTATGATTCACAGTACGGATTATACTCGATTATACAGTTAATCGTATTGGAAATACGATCAACCGATTAACGGTTATTGAAGCCCGAACGAATCGGGGATACATTATAGACGAGATATATAATATATAGTGATGTTTACGAAGTATTAAAGCTTCGGGATAAGTGAATTAAAGCACATAAAAGAATTTTCGATTTAACGGTACGTCGGTACGTTAAACGAAACCTTTAATACCAAACCGAGCAAGAGACGATCGATCAAGCTGAAAAAGATGCGTAATTATTAATAATATGATGTTCTAAGTTAATGAAAGTCATGGTTTAAGTTTTTGAAGTTTTTAAATAGGCTTTATATAAATTTAATTTTTAAGCCGAAAAACGACAGTTTTAGCCTCGTTTTAAGCCGAATTAAACATTTAACCGAAAAACGAACTAAACCAGATTATCCAAAACATTATCCGGATTACGAGAATCTGAATATGTGGCTTAAAATGGAGATGTGGGTCCCACCCCACCCTCCAAATGGTCCGATCGGAAACAAGGGTTTCCATACCCTTATTATTTTCTTTTTTCATCCAACACATTCATCAATCTTTCAACTCTCTCTCAACCTTTGAACTAAAATCCGAGATCCTAGCAAGAAAACCAAGGTAAAGATTGTGTTATGTACGTGTTTATCTTCGTTTCTTGAGTTTAATTTCAAGAAAATGAGGTTTCAAGTGAAAAAAGAGTGAAAACCCGAGATGAAACCGATTCTTGCATGATCAAGTGATGTATACGGGTTATACAAGGGATCTTGGTCCAAGAAAGGAGTTAAACGAACCAAAAACGAATTTTTACGGTTAAATCTTTGTTTTTATATCATAACCGAAACCATGAAAGAAATGGCTTGATTGTGGGTGTAACTTGCTTGGTGTGGTGTTATTGTTCTTGTAGGTGTTGTATCTAGTTGATAGCAAAGGCTAGAAAGCGAGATCCTTGCGATTTGAAGCTAGAAACACAAGGTAGTTCGGTTTTTGTGTGATGATTAAGTTTTGGACAGATTGTGACTCGTTTAGAGTTAGGTCATGAAATTTTACAGAGGTGTTAGATATATGAAAATATGAGTTCTGTGAATTTTTGGTAATTTTTGGACAAAGGATGAATATTTGGTGAATTTAATGCTCAGTTTTGGCCAAAAATGGTGAAAAATAGTTAAATATCATGAAAAATTCTGGAAAATTTCAGATAATCTTTTTATAACATGTATAAGTCACACACAAAATTTTGGGTCAGTTGGAGAAGTCTAAGTAGGATTTTCGGTTAAACGAGTTCTAGGGTTTTCTAGCTCGGTTTTAGTGAAAATGGCATGTAAAACGAGATTTTGGTTCTGGAAAAATTACAGGGGACTATGTCGATGGCAGGGGTCATCCAGGAATATTTTGGGATTTTTCTAAGATCGTGTGGTATTTACGACATATTTAGTGTTTAAATGGTGTTTAAAAATAGATAAATAAATTTTAAATATAAAAATTAATTCTGGAAATATTTTTATAAAAATCCCCACTATCAAAAAGTGATTTGTGCAAAATTTCAAGATCCGAGTCTAAACGGATAATTATTTGTGCTAAAAAGAAGATAAAAACAAACTTTTAAAGCTTAAAACGCGTAAACCGGTAAAGTTCGCATAAGCGAGCTGACTGGTGTATAAAAACCCTAAAAATGGACTATTTTCATATAACTAAGCTAAACAAGTAAAAATAAATCATCCGAAAATGATTCGGATGATTTGAGTAATTTTTACCCGATTTAACAGTTTCCGGTGCGCTAAAGACGGAAACGGGTCCCGCGGCCAATCGGGGCGCCTAAACCGAGCTCTAATTTCACAACTTTAAATAAAATATCAGTCAACCACTATTTTCGGGTCGTGTGTGACCAAACTCATTTTTGAAACGTAAAAACGGACAACCGTGCTAGGCACGCAAAACGGGGAAAACAAAATAATAGTAATTTTGACTGTTAAACTCTAAACGAATCACAATCTGAGTCCGGAAAAGTGTTTCTGGGTTAAAGTTGTATTAATAGTGATTGTATAGTAACGAACTTAGGGATCGTATTACAGATCCGGTCTAATAGCTGGTGTACTGTGATACCTACTTGTTGCGATAAGGTGAGTTTCACGAGCCCCTTTTTCCTGAATTGTTTTTAAATATTTTCCCGGGGCGGAAAGCATGTTGTTACTAAAATGTTTAAGTACATACTGAACGCATGGATTTGCATGTATTTATATTTTTTATTGTACGGGAATCGTACGGAAATGTACTAAGATGGTAATTGTCTGAGTTACTAACATTGTAAGGCCCCGCAACACGAGTGATTAACTGAAAGCCGGTAGAGTGTGGATAGTACTATTGGTCTGACAAACCCAACTGGTCCGGCATGGAATTGCTGATGTTTCCCAGCCAGTTGCACATGTCTATATTGGGTGTTATATTTATTTTGCTATGTAATGTTAGGCATAGCGGTTTGGGGCAGCTTCGTGGGCGGAGTATGCCACGGGGTTGTGTGTGATAGTCAGAGGTTTCACTTGTGGGCTCAGCATAATTACATCGCTAATATATGATTTATCATAATGATTTGTCAATGTTTATTTACATTAGTGAAACTCACCAACTATTCGTAGTTGACCCGTTTTCTTTCCATGCTTTCTAGGTACTCCCAAACTGGAATAAGTGCTACATACTTGATGATGCGTGCTTTTTGTGGAAGCTTAGTGATCATTTTGTATTAATTATGTTAATGTAATGTTGGTAAAACTTATGTGCTATCGCCTAGACGGTAACTAAACTCGGAACAATGTAATATGATGTAAATTAATGTAGTGGTGTTTTCTTTATAAGCAATGCTGTTGATATCAGATGTGTCTGTTGCATCCCGTTTACGTTTCCGCTGCGGTTACGGGGTGTTACAATAGTTCCCAAGTCAGCCTAACATGCCGCTACAAAATGCTGCATGGGATGTCAAAAAGCTATATACAACCAACTATACTACTAGTGTTCTACCAATTAGTGAGTTCGTGGTATAACAACCACACAACAGCAGCCACCAGGGCTGTAATAACCGCGATACAAACTCCCAACAGTGTCATCGCGCGATCCTGGCACCAACGGTTTTTAGCATTTGACCTATGTACAAAGGTTAGTATAATAATTAAGATTCTTGATAATATTAATTATAATAATGCATATATTAGTTACAGTTTAGTACATACACGTATTCGTACACATTCGCATTGATAATCCTTTATATACATATATATTTATTTAATATTATATTTTATACACATATGTTGCTGATTTTACCTATTAGATTGTTCAACGACTCTTTCTCAAATTCCCACGTACAAGCAACTCCGTTATTACGTTCCGGACCATAATAACCCACTTTCCCATTCGAGTTCATCCCGAGAATCATCAGTATATATTAATTAATATTATTTTATTCCCAGAGCTAATCGAGCCTACGGTTATATTAGGGAATCCTAAAGAACATCCTAATTCTTTATGACCAATGGCCCTGATACCAACTTCTGTCACACCCTGACAATGTAATTGCGGAAGCGTAATATGAGAATGTAACAGATAACTCTGGTATCAACCACATTGTTTATTAAAAAATCAACAAGCTAATTTACATCATACTACATTGGTTGGTACTAAGTTTACAAACTAGGTGAAAAACACATAACCTATTCTCGGGCTTCTTATTCATTATTATTAACTAGCATCTATTTACAGCGATTCAACTTCAGTTTTTAACACCGAGCACGTAGCAATCATTCAAACTTTGGCTCACCTGAACAGCATGTTAAAACGGGTCAACTACGTCTAGTTGGTGAGTTTCAAGTTTCACGAGTACGAACAAAAATCAGTATACGAGTTCATAAAGTTCACAGTATGTATGTATGTATGTATGTATGTATGTATGTATGTATGTATGTATGTATGTATGTATGTATGTAAGTGTATGATGTTTTTATACTAAGCCACAAGTGAAACCAAAACGAGCTAAAACACATGGCCACCCCTGCCCATACACTCCCGTTGGCATTTAACAGCCACTTTGCCCCAAGTATGTACTATGTCTAACACCACATAGCAGAATGTAATAAGTTTAAATGACAATGTGCAACTGGGTTAACATGTTCCAGCATACCCCTCCGGCCCTGTCAGTTGGGTTTGTCAAACCGATAATACTTTCCACACGTCAACGGCACGAAGTTAATCACTTGTGTTTGTGGGGACTTTCAAGTGTTAGTACTTATATAATTCACATCATCACAAAGTTTTCAAGTATGTAAGTATATGTAAACATGCTTTCCACCCCAAAAGTTCGTAAAACAGTTTAGAAAGTGGGTTATGAAACTCACCTTAGCGTAGTATTGATCGGTTACACGTGTACTATATATAATGCCACGACTATAGCTCGTATCCTATAACCGGTATAGTACAGTTAACACTAGTACTATCTATAATCGGTTACACGTGTACTATCTATAATGCCTCGACCATAGCTCATATCCTATAACCGATCGTATCCTTAGATTGTGACGTTGTACGTTATGAAATGTTTAAAACTAGATTTGGCTCAGTTTCACCGTTTTCCGTGCCTAGCCAAGTTGATCGTTTACGCGTTTCGGAAATAGGTAAGATCACACAAACTTAAGCAAACATATTGTTTCTAAAATGATTCTATTTATAAAAGAAATCGAAGGTTTCAGTATCTGGATTGGTCGTAGGGTTCGTTTCCGTTTTCATACGGGTTTTTTTTTTGGGTAAAAGGGGGGTTACCCAGGCTATATTAAAAATTAAAACTGGCGTAATGACAGAGTATCAAAACGGCAACAAAAATAAACACAACCACACACTAGACGAGAGGCATACCACTCGCTAGCCAAAAACACACTAAACTCAGCCCATAAAACTACAAGAAAACAAAATAAACATTAGACTTCCAAAGTAGCATTAGGCAGCTTCCAAACTTCCATCCACTTCCTTGAGCCCGAACGTAACCGACTCGAGAGAAGTTTCAATCTGACGATGCCCACAATCGCATCAATGATCTGACTGCAATCCCTCTTTTGATTTTTGAATAGTCTTAAATTCCTTTCCTGCCAAATCAGGTAACAACACGCAGCTAAAACAAGTTTAGCAGTAACCACATCCGCCGCTTTACTAGAAGTAAAAGACTCATATTTCACCAAGATATCCCCCCAATAATCAGAATAGGATTCAATCTTAGCAATATCACATACACCTTTCCAGACTTTGAGCGAAAACGAGCATCGAAAGAATAGATGACCATGAGAATCAGGCTGAATATCACAAAACGGACATACCTGGCTGACATCAGTTCGGGTCTCCCAATACCTTACCTTATCCTGAGTTTTTAAATGATTCTTAATGATCAGCCACAATAAAAAAGCATGCTTTGGAATACAGTTAGGATGCCATACAACATTACACCAAGTGACCTTGCGATCCTTAGATCGAATAGCATGCCAAATATCCTTAACAGAAAATTGAACAAACTTTCCATTCAAATCTTTGATCCAAACTTCATCACCTTTATGATTTTGAATTGAAGGAAACTGCACTGATTGAAAAATAGAATTCCATTCAACCGGCCACCTCCAAATACCCTCCTCAACCAAATTTGAAACTTTGTCATATAACGAAAAACCCTCCCGGTGGATTGATCTAGCAGAAACCATATCAATCAGAGGACGCGGAGCACACCAGTTATCATACCAGACAGAAGTGGATTCACCATTCCCTATTCGAAACCAGAAAAATTGTCTCACCATTTGCCGAATCTGTAAGAGTTTTCTCCAAGTCCAAGACATATTACCCCGAATTTGGACAGCCCAGAAGCTTAAACCCCGCAGTTTATATGTATGAATCCATCTGACCCAAAGAGATTCCTTATTACTAAGCAATTTCCATATATGAGCAGACAAAAGCGCAACATTAAACTCGGAAAACCTTCGAATACCAAGACCACCTTCTGATTTAGGAAGGCATACAGCCTCCCAAGCCACTTTAGCTTTTCCCCGGCAACTATCCCCATTAGACCATAAGAATCTTCTCATGAGCCTTTCAATTTCAGTAATTAATTTAGCCGGAAGTAAGAACATCATACCCCAGTAAATATGCATAGAAGAAACAACTGATTTAATTAATTGAAGCCTACCCGCAAAAGACAAACTCTTATTTTTCCAATCAGCTAACCTTCCTCGAACACGATCCACTAAAACCCGACAATCCTTGTATGATAGATTTTTAGATACCAGCGGAACACCAAGATACTTTACGGGCAAATTACCTTCAGCAAAAGGGGAGATATTTAGAATAGCAAGTTTGACATGGTTCAGAGTATTGCAGAAAAAAGCGGTACTCTTGGGTAAACTAGGAGCCAAACCCGACACTTCCTTAAATTCCTCCAAACCTCCCATAATAACTTGAACGGACACCGGATCTGCATGAAGAAAAATGAAGAGATCATCCGCAAAACATAAGTTAACAATGTCCAAGTCTTCACAATTCGGGTGATAAATAAAACCCGCGGAATTTCGAACCCTACGCTTCAAAATAAGAGTGAGAACCTCCATAATTAGTGTAAATAAATAGGGGGATAACGGGTCCCCTTGACGCAACCCACGTTTGCCCGCGAAGAAACCATGCGGAATGCCATTCACCGAAACTGAGAAAGAGGACGAGGTCACACAAGTCATGATCCAATTGATCATTTTAGGATGAAACCCAAAACCACTTAAAATCCTCTTCAAGAACGACCAATCAACAGTGTCATAGGCTTTCTGAATATCCACTTTGAAAGCACACCGGGGCGTACCGCGATCAAGGTGGTAGCTATGCATCAACTCCTGGGCCAGTAAAATGTTATCTGAAATACTCCTACCAGGAATAAAAGCCGATTGATTTATATCAACTATACCCTCCAACGAACCTTTAATGCGATTTGCAATGATTTTAGTAATACATTTATACACCACATTGCAAAGAGATATAGGCCTATAATCTTTCGAATAACGAGCATTTCCCACCTTTGGCAATAAGGAAAGAATAGTATGATTAACTTCTTTAAGCACTCTCCCCGAAATAAAGAAATCCTGCACCGCCAAAATCACTAACGGACCAACAATATCCCAAGAATTCTTAAAAAAAGCAGCTGAAAAACCATCCGGACCGGGAGCTTTATCATCTCCAATATCAAACATAGCACCTCGAACCTCCTCAGACGAAACGGGACCCACCATACTGTTAGCTTGAGTCGTCGAAAGTTTTGTACGAAAAAGATCTTGATCATCCAACTCAGACACTGTACCCATATTACCAAGAAAGCCTTTGAAATAATTCACTAAAACTTTAGCAACATCCTCCCCATGGAAAACATTTCCAGCCTCATCTTCAATACAATCAATCCGATTACGAGACTGATTAGCTTTGACAACTTTATGAAAATAAGCTGTATTCGACTCACCCAGCTTTAACCACTCCACCTTTGCCTTTTGTTTAAGAAATCGTTCCTCATCCAAAATAGCATCATTCAGCGCATTAACTAACGCAGCTTGATCCTCGCGCAGGATCTGATTAAACGGATCCGCATCAATACTCCTTTGAACAGAATCCACTTCCATCCGCAATTTATTAACTCTAACATGGAGATTACCCAATCCACCAAATTGTCCGGAAATCTCGTAAAAAGTTTGTTTTTATCAAATTTGTTCTAATATGATATTTGACCACTTTTGACGTTTGGACATACCATTCAGTTCGTTAAACACAATTATGCCGACTTTGTCAAAACGTATATAATTTAAATCTTTATATTATTATAACTATTTATATAATCTATATCTATACTATATATAAATCAAATAGCAAGGACCTCTTAAAATTCAAGAATTACAAAACTATTTGCTTTAGATACAATCCACATTGCATTTAATTTTGAGATTTCAAGGGAAGAATAGTATTTACATCACCATCAATCTACGTAAACTTTAATTTACAAAAATAAGTACAATCTTGCTCCTTCAAGTTTACACACCTTTTTTAAATATAAAGAAAAGTTACACATTTAATACTTATTCTAAACTAACTACCCCCACGATCTAATTAACGGACATAGCTTTTTAACACGCCAATATTTTTATAAAAAATTATATCATAAAAACAAGCATTTTATTCTCTTTAATTTGAGTATGGCATTGATATACTTTAAAAAACTTTAAAAATCAAAATGTTACGTGATTACCAGTTAAGAAGGCAACGAGTCGAACTGCTCGGGTCATGGGTCAAACCGTATTAGTGTCGATACATAAAACGGTTAATTTGGTTAGGGTAGGGTAAGTACGGGTTCAAATAGAATGAGCTAATGTCAGAACATGTTTCGGGTTAGAACGGTGTTGGGTCGTAACGGGATTCAGGTCAAAACCAGTTGGTTTTAAAATGATTTATTAATATTGAAGCTGTCAATTCTTGATTTTCGCCAAAGGTTACATGCGCTAAGGAATCAATTACGTGGATGACATTGTTCACACGTACCGTGGTCAGTATACGCGTGTCCTCGCATGTACAGAAGCGCTGTGTGACACACTTACTGGACCGGTTACGGATCCGATGTCATATTCGATGCTTCGTTTGCACGCTTGAACCGAAAAAAAAAACGAAACCGACCAAAACAAAACCAAAAAACCGAACCCGAAATAAAGAAAACTAACTAAAACAACAAAAAACAAAACCAAAACCTAATCGAAATAAACAAAATCGAAACGAAAAATAGAAATCGAAAAAACCCACGAAAATGAAAAAACAATACTGAAAAAAAAAAGAAACCGTAATGAAGATTAATCATAACTTAACAATATATCACCTAGAAATAAATATAATTTTAATATTTATTACTCGTCCAAATGAATCGGACATCTATATTATAAAAAGACACTAATAAGAGTTATATTCCTAATATTTATACAAGTGTATAAATATTTATATTAAAACTTATCACTAACAGGTCGTCCAAAAATTAAACGAAACGTTCGGTTGGTGAAAGCAACTAACACGACATAATAAACGAAACGCTCGGTTGGTGAAAGCGAATGACACGATATAAAAACCGAAACGATCGGTTGGTGAAAGCGAACGGCACGATATAATAAATGAAATGCTCGGTTGGTGAAAGAGACCGACACGGTAATAAGCGAAAGGTTTGGTTGGTGAAAGCAACCGGCACAAACAAAATAAACGAAACGACTAGCATAAACCAACTCGCGATTCGATAACAGTAACTAACTGACCTTACGCGTTTTGGGCGTGTGAAGGCCCTCCGGGTCTAAACTGAAATTGCTAGCAAACCAAACACTGAACTCATGAGGTGAGTTTCACTACCCCCTTTTTTGTTTTCCTATTTTATAACTATCGGGGGTGGGGGGTGGGGGAGGGACATACACAGCTACTTTTATATACGATAATTAGAAACTAAACACTCAATCCTTATGCGAACATGAGTTGAACTTTTTAGTGCTATAAGTCCCTTGCTTGCATACTATAACCATTAGCTAACGGAGTTAGCCACGGGAATATATGAATAGTACTATTGGCATTGACATTTCCCCCTACTGTTAGGTTGATCGCGCTAACCTCCGATATTGCATCGAAACAGGGTGCGTATATTCCATCTGTGAGATTTGAACAGGGAAAAAGGATATAAGTCGTGGTTTGGTTATAGGCTCAGGGTTCGTCATATTAATTTGTATATTTAGCTAGTCTACGGAGTATCATTATATTGCTTTCAACAGTTTATCGTATACTTATTTGTGAACTAATTCAACGTTTTATGAATAATGTGATTTCATATCGAGTCTCAAAACCTGTGAACTCACCAACCATTGTGTTGACTTTTTAAACGTATTTTTTTCAGGGAATTAACAACGCTCATAAGGAATCATGAAGACGGGACCTCAATGCATAATTAGGATACAATTTTGGAGGATTTTGCTTGTATAACCCTATCGATGTTTAGGGTCACATATGAGAATTCTAATTGTTTTCAACAAATTTTGTTTAAAAATAAGTTCTGATTTGTAAATGCTTTTTTATACTATTGGTATCCATTAACATGTATGTTGGCGATAATCATATACTTACGGTATTCATGACGTCACGTGCCCGCGATTCCGCTTTTGTGGGGTGTGACAGTTATCTTAGAATGTGTGTGAGTTTGTATTATATAATGAACAGGATGAGAACGAATCGGTTCATTCGTACTCATCACTATTCATCTTCTCTAACAAAACTTTGGCAAAATTTTCCAAAAATATCGAACTCCATTAAACTCAGTTTTGAACATCACCTCATACTCAGAATGTAACGACGATCAAAACGTGATAAAAAACGTCAAATATAATAGACATTTCAATGGTTAATTAGATGTTTAAAGTATCGGGTTTTAACATATGATCATCAATCTATATAAACCTAAGTATAACTGGTTTGACCTAAAATGGTTGTCATGTATCGGCTGTCGATGTTATTGCGAGCCGATTCGTGTTCATTATTGGTTATTACATCGTCAAACATGGTTCAATTGAATCTGATAGTGCATATTTGACTATCAGAGTTCATCTCAATTTTGACTTTGACTCCTGATAGTCCAAGTTATTAATTATTAGTGACCATTCGTTATAGGTTAACGAATGGACACCCTTTCGTGTTCTGTTCCATAACGAATCAACTCCTTCGTATGTTTTGATAACGAATGAACTCACATTCGTTAGTTAATTTGTTACTCTTTCATTATTGATTTGTTATGGTTAATTCGTTTTATATATTTATAAAGAATTAAGCAATTGGTTTTAGCGAATGACCTGATTCGTTATAACGAATGAACCAAGAATAATAACGAATGACACTTTGAATTATTATGAAAATCCAAAATTAAAATTATTAAATGATTTAAGTATTTGAATGTTCGTTTTACTAATTCTCGGCTTTATACATTTTCAGTTATGGCTGACGAAAATGTCTAGGATACTCCTGTAGCTGAGCAGAAACAGGTTCAGCAACTGCAAGAACCTGAACCCCTGATGTTGCCCTTTGATAAAAAACACAACATCTGTGGTTTCGTTCAAGAAAATTTTGCTGATGAGGACATCTTTCGAGATATGATTGCTTTTATCCGACGATCTTGAATAGGTTATGTTGTTTCTACTGATACGAAGATCCACTTAGGCGTTATTAATTCAACTCGTTACGTTGTGTCTGAAAACCAAATCGTCATTGAAGTTAACAAAAAGGCGGTCGTCATTACACCTGGGATTATCAGATGGGTGTTGCGGTTTATGGACAATATGGACAACCCGTGTGAGTTTGATAAGGCGTTGATCTGCGGATTATTTAGACGAGTATTCTATGCGGGTGACCTTGAACGTCCCTAGTACAACAAGGATAACTGGTGCCCCACGTACAAGTATCTACTACATGTGCTTAGACATTGCCTTGGGGGACGTAAGGGTGGATACGATGAGTGCCGAATCATGTTGCAATTGGCATTCGTCGCTCTGATTTTGAACAAAAAGTTCAACTTCTTCGAGCTGATCTTCTATCATCTCAAGGGAAACTGCTTGGTCAAAAACCAACGCAGTAAATTCCTGATGTATACACGATTCGTACAGCTGATATTTAGGATCTTATTCCTGATTTGGAGATTGATTTGACATTGAGATACGATGTGTTGAAGTTGGAGAATATGAATGCTGACACGGTAAAGAGGATGAAGTCGTATAGTCCGGAGATACCGAGGACCAAACGTTTGATTGGTCATTTGTCAAATACGGTGTATGAATGTCCTTCAAATGATCATTGTATCCACGATGATTCATATTCCAAACTTGAAGAGGGACCAGGTGGAACGACGAAGGAGAGGGTGGAGATGAAAGTGGTGATGGTGGAAATGGAGGTGATCCATAATGTGCTGACGTTGTTGCAACAACTTCACATGCTACAAAACGAAAGCGTAAGGGCAAGGCATTAACAACTGAACAACCGCCCAAGCGTCGTGTGACTCATGGATCTGTTGTGGAGATCGGACCACCTGAGCCAAGGTCGTCCGCTCCTCAAAGTCCGGCGGTGCCGCTTACTACTAGCACCCCGAAACTCACTTTGACGACCATGCTCACATCCGATCCAAGGCTTTGCATGATACCACAATCTTTCGTATCTATTATGCAAAGGTGTAGCT
The DNA here is from genome assembly GCF_021521415.1 of Bidens hawaiensis. NCBI lineage: Eukaryota > Viridiplantae > Streptophyta > Magnoliopsida > Asterales > Asteraceae > Bidens > Bidens hawaiensis. The sequence goes on from NW_027494372.1 coordinate 157,146, forward strand.
ACTGCTGCTTCGGTGGTTCCTCCGACACGGACGATGATGCCTACTCATTCTTTGGACGTCTCATTTATAAAATTCAACCGTCCTCAGAGTCCAGTACAGCTGGTACCTCCGAAGTTTCATTCTTTGACCCCAGCCAGTCAGATGGACATGCTCTTGAGCTTGATTCATTTATATGAGAATCAAATGGCGGCAGATCGTCAAGCTTAAGAGCAAATGATGATTAATCAACGTCGTATGATGAGTTACGTTTCCTATTGCCAAAAGGAAACGAAAGAGTTTCGTAATATTGTCACGGTTCAGGGGTGAAAATCAAGGAGCAAGAAGATCTCATCCTTCAGCTTACATGCAAAGATGATGAATTTAAGAAGCTGAAGAACGATGATGACGATCCTGACGCTCCAAACACTGGTAGTAGCGGAGGTGAAGGCAATGAAAGACAGCTGGTTGTCTATCATGACTCGACAAACGCTCAACCCATGAGTCAATCAAATCCAACACCATCCTGTTCCTTGATTTCAAGAAAGGAGTAGTGATGAGCACTGCTAACATTGATGCGATTGAAGAAGGTCAGTTTGTCGATCAGTCCCTAACGCGCGAACATATTTCATTACTGTTAGGACTGAACGATGAAGAACTGGATGCTTTGGAGGCTGAGGAGGATGTGGAGGTGGTGAAAGATGAGGAAGTACTATTGTATACGACTATTCCACATGGGAATACGTCATTTATTTACGAAGACGAGGAGATTGAGATAGAGGATGTGACAGCAGAGGAATACCCTGATCTATATCAACGATCAAATGTTGATCAGGGTGTACGTACTTCTACTGAAGAACACGTTAAAGCTGCTGAAGACCATTTGGAGAAGATATCGAAGAATAATGCCAAGATGTCTGAACGAGATTCTGATCCGATTGAGGCTGACATTTCGGGTTGGTTCGAGTACCAGAGCAAACGGGCTCGTAAAATTACTGAGGCTTATAGGTACGTTGATTGAAAACAAATATTGGACGCTGTTGCATGGGCTAAAGCAAATAAGAAGACAACATCCAAAATAGTGTCGACTGTGAATGGTTATTGTTTCTTGGTTTTACGATTCTAAATTGAAGGTCTGTATTATCAAGTGGGAGAACGGCGTTCAGTACTATCAGCATATCACTGGCGTTCTCTCACTACCGTAGTGGGACGTTCGTACCCTCGCGAGTCAGCCGTTCATAAATCGCGATGGAGATCGACGAGTAGAATGGTTTCACCAATATGTGCTTTTCGAGGTAAACCGTGGTTTTAAATTCTTTATGCCACAAGTCCCAACCCGTAAGCGCATTGACGAGATTGATCCTCATATGGGTTGGAGAAAACTTGTACTTAAAGTTAAACCACCGAAAACGATGAAACATGTACCGGTGAAGACGTTTCCATAGAGTCTTCACCTATCGTTTAATCGATGGTATTATGATAATCGTACCGGCGAGGCCGTCATAGTAATAGGTAAAGGTTTGAAGACCAGTTTTATTAGAGTTATCGACCCGATGTGGCTCGTTAACTTATCTAAAACCGACAATGACATGCTGTTCGAAAAAAATATTTTGATCGGGCACCAAGAAGACCACAACCGAGCTATGCAATTCAGCGTGTCGTACGTGTGTGTGTGTCACGAGTTCGGGATTCATAGTTGTCATGATGGGCAGACGAAGCGCTTCAAGTAATTAAAGACAAAGAGCTCAAGAAGAGGGTGTGTTTTCTAGTGCACAGTTTTGTCGTCTCGAGTCTTTGTAATTTATCGTTATATTATTATTTTAATGTGAGGGGTATTTAGGGAAAACCAACTAGTTCATTATATATTGGCCCATTCTTTAAGGATGTTTAACGAATGACCCAGTTTGTTATTTGTACAGTCCATTCGTTAAAGATGTTTAACGAATGGACATTAGTTCGTTATGTATGTATCCCATTCCTCATGGAATTTTGACGAATGGGGGTATAGTGAATCAACAATTCGCTATGTTTTTCTTTTTGTTAATGAAATTTTAACGAATGGAGCCCATTCGTTACGGGATGTGTAACGAATGGGGTTCCTTCGTCTATATAAGGCTGTTATGCCTTAAGTAATTTAAGTATTGTTTTAAGTTTTATATCGAATCTCTCTCGTTCAATACTTCAATTAATACTATTAATATCATTACTATCAATTACATAATTAAGATCATATCATATAACTAGCTCCAAGCTCTAATCAATCAAATACGTATTTGGATTGATTGAATCTGAGTATTATAAGTGATTAAACAATTAAGGCTTGAATTGATCTGATATTTAGTAGGATTATGCATGGTGTATAAACGAACAGGTTGTGAAGAATTGAAAAGGTTTTGACGTTGAAATCAATGTTAATTTTCAAAAAAGTCTTCAAACGGACATGTAATTGTCAATTCCTTGTCTTCTCAAAGAAATTACGAGCGTTAATGCTCTAATACCACTTAGAAATACATCGAATCTATCAGGATCAAAATGAAATATATTTTCTCTTTAACGTATAGTGCGGAATATAATACGAGATGAAATACAAAACGAATACTTTAATGATTTAGCTCTATCATAACATCAAATGTCAATGATTACAACTGATATGACAATGAGAGAACTTGGGACTTCACAAATCTTGTTAATGAAAGGATAAGAACATTATTTATAGTTTTACAGACTTATAAGTCCTTATATGTACATAAACGCCTGTATATGATTTTATCCATCATTTTACATTAAAATCTTAATTTCCAATAAATACAAATACAAGACCATATCACTAGATATTATTATGTACTAACAGACGGGGAGTAAGAAAAACCTGATGGGCTAAACGTGATTCAATCAAGATCTTGAGTGTGCGAGAAGGAAAAAGCGAATATATGGACTATTCCTTTATAAGGATCAAGCAGGTTTCGAGGACGAAACCTCTTAGAATGTGGATTGACTTTTAGCATCCGGGATTATATAATAATGGGTCTTATTTCACATCGATGGATTCAATATTTGTTTAAAATGATAAAAATTAATTTGGAGTAATTAGAGTTAGGCCCTAAGAATTTGTTAGGATGAGAAAATAACTAAGGAAGATTGGAATCTTCTCAACCTCCTTGGAAAATGGCTAAGTACGGAAACCGAGCAAACTTAGGCATCCGAGCAAGCTTAAACTTAGTCAAGAAAGCTATTTTGCCTAAACGAGCGAAGTTATCTTCTTGAAGTCTTCAAAGTGTTAGATCGAGCAAGATACACTTCATCAAGCAAGGTTGTTCTTCAAGTCAAGTTAGATTGGTTTTAGATTAAACCCTGGACCGAACCAAGCTAGAACCAAGTATTTTGGTGGATCGACCAAGGTTTGTTAATAAACAATGGTCCAAGCAAACTTGAAGGAAGTTAATGAAGAAATAACTCTAAGGACTTCTGACATGCAAGGTTCAACCTCAAGCAAGCTACAGTGTCACCAATACACTTGAACTTGTTTAATAAGTTAAAGACAAAAAGATTAAAGGGACCCAAGAAGAACAAGTTTGCTCGTAGGATATATATCGAGCAAATTTTGATATTATCATGAAGATTGAAGTATACTTGATGAATATTTTCTAAGGAAAATATTCTAAGTAAAGCTTACTCGGGGAACTGTTCCAAGAACACTTAATGGTTATCAGCTCTGCTCGACAAGGAAAAAAGCTTACAAGTTTACTCGAAGACCTGTTTATACTTGTAATATTTTGTAATATGTTTGAATATGTTAAGAATCAATGACTAGGGTTTCTAGAAGGTGTTAGGGCATGCCTATTTATGGAAACTTTAGGGCACGCCGGTTGTCTATTTCCTAAGAAGAATATCTTTATACGGAAAGCTGCCAAAAATTCATACATTTCGACTAGAAACCCTAATTAGTTTGTCATTTGTATCCTTCATAATATTAAATTGAAGTCTTGTGAGTCTCTTTGTGTGTGTTACATTTATGTCCATTTAGCAATTACTTAGGTATTAGTGTTTCTACCATTAATACCTATCGGTTGTTCACAAAGCAGTATTTCGTAACCTTTTTTTGACACGTTTGTGTGGGTTACGAGAGTGATTAAGTGAGATAATATGGACCGACAAGTGGTATCAGAGCTTGTGTTTCTACATTTGAGAAGAACTATTGCTGATTTGTTGCTGAAACAATTGATTTTGAAGATGAAGAATGACATCAGCTGACAACTGTTCCATTGATTTGTGACGTCAGCTGCTCTGTTTTTCATTTTTCTCAGATCTATTTTTTCATTGAGGTTTCAAAGTGCTCTTCACTCAGATTTACTTTGATTTCTTTCCTTGTGCGTCCAAATCTTGTTATTATCCATCCAGATTCATCAGATCTGAGGATTTGTTTCATAGATCTGATTGTTTTTCAAAATTTAAAAAAGTTTCTTAAAGTTTAAGTAATTTTTCATTTCAAAACTACTTTTAAAATACCAAAAATATGTTTGGAGTTGTGGATGAAAAAGAGGTGCCTACTAACAAAATTTCAAGATTGTTAGGACAGGAAAACTACATCTAGTGGAAGGTATTGTTTGAGGCTGTCGTGTGCTATAATGATGTGGAAATGTGGAACTCAATAAAAAATGGACCCTATGTCCCAGATGAAAGAAACAACAACCAAACTGTTGAAAGAAAACGAAGAAGAAAGATGATAGAGCACTGTCTATGCTGAAACTTGGTCTGTATGGGAAATACTGACTAGTGTGGTTCATCACACTACTGCAAAAGCTATGTCTGTTGCTATTTTTGAAATGTTTGACGGAAACATTGAGCATAAATACATCAAAAAGGACAGACTGAAGCAACAGCTAGATTCAAGTTCAGAGTAGGAGAAATGTTGAAATCTGTTTTGCAGAAGTTTGTTGCTATTGTCAATGAAATTAGAACCACTGACCATGGAATAACATATTTTGAACTAAACAAGAAGCTATTGTCATCTTTGTCTGGTGAATGGTACACAACAAGTAAATTTATCAATTAAAAAGCTAATTTACCAACATTCAAGCTTGATGATGTTATCAGCTTCTTGCAAGCTGCTGACCATGAGATGATAGAGAACAACATGATTAAGGAAGACAAGTGTAAGGCCCCGATACCGGTGCCCTACACTGGACGATGGATTTAGTCATAAACAATGTTCATAATATCAGAGTTAATTTAAACATTCGCGGAAAATCAAAAACATTCAACCATATATTACATAACCATCATTTCTTGTCTTAACAAGCATTCAAATCATTTAATCATAAAAACATGTCTTTAAAATAACATAACATTTCATGGAGATGCCAGTATCTTCAATTCTATGCCATGTTCTTCCCCTCAAGCGAGCTGCCTCATTCTACTCACCTGTGTGCATACTAAAAGTCAGCTATGCTGAGAGAGTTCTAGTTAATCATACAACACACAATCTGTTCACATACTTGAACCCATGCCCAAAGGTGTGTACATCATTCATACTTTATTTTACATACATAACTATCCATACTACGTAAAGAGCCTTCCGTCCTATAACCTCACAGATATTATAAGGGTCTGGTCCCCAACATCACAGATATTATTAGGGTCTGATCCCTATCCTCATGGATATTATTAGGGTCTGGTCCCTATCCTCACAGATATTATTAGGGTTTGGTCCCTATCCTCAAAGATATTATTAGGGTCTAGTCCCTTTGTTTCGTGCAACTGTACCATACCTGTCTTTACATGCTTTCATTGACCATACGTGCAATATCCGAAGATCGTTCACGTACCGTCAACATATCACACATATATCATTCATACATCATATATATTCATGGATACATCATTCATACATCATACATATCAATCATATCTTTAACTACCACCTGGCGGTACATGCAATATCCAAAGATCGTTCATGCACCGTCAAGCAATCATCATACAAGGAATACACTGACATAACCTTCCTCGTACCCGCCGCCTTTCCGGCGCCGTCGCCGGAAAACCGCGGCTTCACCGGAAAAACGAGATCTTGCTCTCTTTCCACCGTTTTTCATCCCGTTCGATCCAGATCTGAGCTAGGGTGACCTCTAAGCTCATCTTAGGTTCGGTTTATACCCGATTCCACCGAGATCTCGTGACTTTAACGGTTTAATGGTGTCGGCTTGTCATTTCGTGACTAAATCTAACGGGTTTGAGTTCATACAGCATCATACTATCATTACCTTGGATCGGGATCGGTTTTTCTATCTTGGTTCAGCTAGAGAAAGGATAGAAATTAGAGAGAGAGCTTAAGTGTGTGTTTTGGTGGTGTATGGAATGTGTGTGAAATGATTGACTTACTTGGTAATTAATGCTTATATAATTATGGATCATGGGCTTAAGCCCATGGTCTTTTCCTCTTTCCCTCATCACCCAAGTCCATAACCCATATCCATTTAACCCAACACTAGCCCGACTCATAATAACTCATATTTTCATTTATTAACCGAAACTAGAAAAACGAGATGTTACAACAAGCCAAGCTTTCAAGTGGATAATGCTCTCATTGCACCTATGGGGAATATGTCAACTAAGAATTACCAACAAGTCCCCATAATTGAAGAACCAAGTGAGTATGGTGGTGAAACACCATTTGTTGCTGGTCAATCAAGAAATCAAGGTGGATAGTTCAGATTTAATGTTCAACTGATTGATGATAGTGATACAACATCAATAGCCAGTGGACAAGCACCATATCAAGCTCTCTTCTCCATGTTTACTGAGTCTTATAATGCTTTTCTGGCCAAGAATATGATTCATACCAGTGTGGTTTTAAGAAGATCTTGAACAAATTAATGCTGATGACTTGGAGATATGGATCTTAAGTAGCAAGCTGCAATGTTAGCCTTGAGAAGTAAGAGATTGTACAATAGAACTGGATGTTCTTTGGTCTCTTGTCTGAATGACCGAATAGGTTTTTACAAGTAAAAAAGAAATTTGCTACAACTGTCAACAACCAATATACTTTGCTAGTGAATGTAATCAACCAAGGCAATTTCAGAATGACAATCAACAAAGAAATTAGTTTCAGTATCAAAATCAGACTCAAGGTCAATAAAGGAACTTCAAAAACAACAACTTTCAACAACAAAAGAACCAACAAGTGATCCCACAACAACAACCCTTTCAGAGAAACCAGCAAGTCTCTCCACAAGTTCCTACCAATCAGCCAAGAAATCAAGGGAATGTTGCTCTAGCTCAACCAAAGGAAGATGGTGTATTATTTTGGAGTAACCATGCTAAAGATATTAAGAAGTCAATTGTGGCTTTCAGGGCAAAGATTGAAAATGAAGCTGAGTCCTCTCAATCTCAGGTACATTCAAAACCCACAAATCTTGAATTCCTAGAATGAATGATTCTTTGAGAAAGACAATTGGTAATTTACAAAGTGAATGTCTCATGAAACAAAGCATTATAAACGTGTATGAAACAAGTGAATTGACCTATGAGAACCAAATCAAAAGTCTAGAGTGGGACTGTATGGACAGATACAACCTTCAATCAAGGTACACCACTGAAATTGAAGAATTAAAGAAGACGTACCTTGATGAGAAGGTGAAGAATACTCAACTGAAGTTAATTTTCTAAAGAATTTGGTGTCAACTTGAAACATTTGTGGTAAGTTGAAAAAGATCAAGTAGGAGGATAAGTACAAAGTTGTTCCCCCACCCTTTAATGATAATTACTCATTAAAAGTGGACAAGGAAAAGAGAAGTGCTTATATTGATCAATTCAGAGAAGTGTTTGAAGATAAAAAGGAGTTTGTTGAAAACTATAAGTTGGTTGAGGTTGATGACAAGGGTGAGTTTGTGATTAAGATTGTTGAGACAAAGATTGAAAAGACTATTGGTATATAAGTAATATTAGACGATGAAGACTGTTATTTGTAAGGCCTCGTTACCGGTGCCTCACAATTGGACGTTGGATTTACTCATCAACATAGCTCTATTTATCAGAGTTAATTAAAACCTTACACAGAACATAAAACTTTCATTGATTGGTTAAAGCTTGGTGACTCTAACACTGCGTACTTTCACAATTCTTTGAAAATGCGAAACCATAGAGGTCGTATTGATACTATAAGTGAGAGGAAGAATTCCTTAAACAGAAGGCTAAAGTTGATTGGTTAAAGCTTGGTGACTCTAACACTGCGTACTTTCACAATTCTTTGAAAATGCGAAACCATAGAGGTCGTATTGATACTATAAGTGATGTTCAGGGCCGATTATTTGAGGGGTCGGATGTTCCTTCGGTGTTTGTTAATCATTTTATGAACATCTTTGGTTCAGATTTGCAACCATTGAGAAAACCGGATAATCAGATTTTTACTACTAAGCTTTCGGCCTCTCTGGCGGAGCTTATGGTTAGACCTATATCCGATTTGGAAATCAAGGATGCTTTTTTCTCGATTGGGAATTCCAAAGCGCCAGGGCCTAATGGTTTTTCCTCGGCTTTCTTCAAAAGTTCTTGGGATATTGTTGGGAAAGATGTTTGTTTGGCGGTTCATGAATTTTTCAGAAAAGGAAGTCTCCTTAAACAGGTTAACCACACTATTATTGCCCTTATTCCCAAAGTGACCACCATTTTGACTCCTAATGATTTTCGTCCCATCTCGTGCTGCAACACTTTATATAAATGCATTACCAAGATTATCTCGGTTCGTATGATGAAGGGTTTGGAGTCGTTAATTGATATCAATCAGTCTGCGTTTGTTCCTGGGCGTAGGATTTCTGATAACATCCTTTTGACACAAGAATTAATGCATAATTATCACACTAATAATGGTCCGCCTAGATGTGCTTTTAAAGTTGATATCCAGAAAGCTTACGATACGGTCAGTTGGGACTTCATTCGTGATATTCTTTTTGGGTATGGTTTCCACGACAGGATGATTCGTTGGATAATGGAGTGCATAACCACTTCTTCCTTTTCGATATCCGTTAATGGGAACTTACACGGGTTCTTTAGTGGTAAAAGAGGTCTGAGACAGGGTGATCCGATGTCCCCTTATATTTTCACGCTGGTTATGCAAGCTCTCACGTTAATTCTGCATCGAAAGGTTCGTATTGATCGATCTTTCCGTTTTCATCGTCATTGTGAAAAATTAAATATTATCAATATTTGCTTTGCGGATGATTTGTTCCTGTTTGCTCGAGGTGATGTGAATTCTGCTAAAACTATTATGGGGGCTCTGAATGATTTCAAAGATATGTCCGGGCTTACTCCGAGTGTTCCGAAAAGTACCGCGTTTTTCTGTAATGTCCCGGACCGCGTTAAAAGTGGTATTCTGAATATTATGCCCTTCGTTGAAGGAAGGCTCCCGGTTAAATACTTGGGAGTTCCTCTTATTTCTACGAGATTAAATTTCCGTGATTGTAAGAGGTTGCTGGATTGTATGGATAGTCGGATTGGAGATTGGAAGAATAAAACTTTATCTTTTGCGGGTAAACTTCAGCTGTTCAAGTCTGTTCTGTCGTCCTTATATATTTATTGGTCTGCTATGTTCTCACTCCCTTCTAGACTTATTGCTGATCTTGAGAAACGGATTAAAAATTTCCTTTGGGACTATGGTCACAATAAAGGAAAGCATAAAGTCTCTTGGGATATTGTGTGTCAGCCGAAATGTGAAGGTGGTTTGGGTATCCGGCGTATCCGGGATGTCAATAACTCTCTTCTGGTTTATCATATTTGGAGTTTAATCAATGGTCGTAATTCGTTGTGGGTTAAATGGATTCATGAGTATAAAATGAAGGGGCGAAATTTTTGGAGCTTGCAGATTCCTAACTCGTGTACTTGGGGGTGGAGGAAAATTCTTCAGTTTCGTCCCCGTATTAGACAGTTTATATGGCATGAAATTGGTAATGGGAAATCTACTTCAGTTTGGTATGATAAATGGGATGATCTTTGTTCTTTAAGCGATTATTTTAACCCGAGAGCTATACATCGGGCTGGCTTGTCTTTAGAGTCCTGTGTCAATGATGTTGTTCACCATAATAACTGGAGTTGGCCGCCTGATTGGATTTTGAGATACCCAATTCTTTCGAACTTAAAAGAGGTCAGTATTTGTCCGGATAAGAGGGACAAGATCGTGGTAATGGATGAGAATGGGACTTTATTGAATTTCTCGGCTTCAGGAATATGGCATCTTCTTCGGAGACCGGCTGATAAGGTGTCTTGGGTGCATGTTGTTTGGTTCTCTCAATGTGTTCCAAAACATTCCTTTATGTTGTGGACTGTGCTTCATGATAGGCTGAGCACGCAGAATCGTATTATGGGGTGGAAAATTGGTGGGTATCCAAATTATAACTTGTATTGCTGCCTTCTTTGTAATGGAGAGCCGGATTCTCGTAATCATCTCTTCTTTGAGTGTAAGTTCTCTTCTGAGGTTTGGAGGATTGTAAAAATGAAAGGGAAGTTTCAGGGGTGCAGGAATGGTTGGGCGAATATTCTTCAGTATGTGTCTCAATTTGGAGCGTCCAACTCTATTGATAATGTTGTTAATCGGCTGTTATTTGGGGCTTCGGTTTACTTTATTTGGAAGGAGCGAAATAACCGGCTTTTCAGGAATTCTTTGAAGACTCCTAAGATTGTTGCTGATGATATCATTAGGGGTACCCGCCTAAAGCTTATGACTCTAAAGTTCAAGAATTCTGAACAGGTTAATCGGGTTCTTGAGGATTGGCACTTTCCGCGGGGAGTTTCCCACCAAATTGATGATAATGGTTGATTTGTTTTTTGTTTTGTTTATTCCTTGGTTCTTGTGTAAGCTTTAGCTATGTTTACCAGTGTTTGGGGGTTTTGGTTTTGTTTACTCTTGTATGGCATGTCATACTTGAGAACTAATATGGCACTCTGTCATATTACTTGTACTTTTTTGGTTGTGTGGAATGCATTTAACCGGGTGAATCCCTTTACCCAAAAAAAAAAACATAAAACTTTCATAAAACGTTACATATCAAATCATAAACATGTCTTAAAACATTCTTCTTGTCTTTCAAAATTTAAAACATAACTTATAAAACATAAAAGGTCTCCAGATGCCAGGCTTTTATTCTTCTGCCATGTGTCCCGCTCATGCCAACTGTCGCATTCTACTCACCTGCGTGCATACTAAAAGTCAGCTACGCTGAGTGAGTTCTAGTTAATCATACATCATAAAATACACTCACTTACCTTCAATCATGAATCCGCAGATACGTAATAATTACTTTACTAATTTACTTTTATTACATAAGTCACACATACGTTCGTACTTTAGTACTTTTATACTATATAAATTACTGTTCTTTTCTATCTCAGATATTATTAGGGTGTGGTCCCTCTTTCCTTTGTCTATCTCATATATTATTAGGGTCTGATCTCTTTCTTGTCTATCTCAGATATTATTAGGGTCTGGTCCCTTTTTACTTCTCTATTTCAGATATTAATAGGGTCTGGTCCCTTCTATCTCAGATATTATTAGGGTCTGGTCCCTCTTTCTTCATCTTCGTACATACCGTCTTTACATACCCATAACATACATACTTTCTTTAATAATTCATACATACTCATATATTGTACATATATCTATATCATACACATTCATTTATCATAAACATACCTCCCTTGTTAGTATGTGCAATATCCGAAGATCGTTCACATACCGACAAGCTTTCATTCACAATTAAGATATACATACATAACGTATAACCCATATAAGGCATACACTTACTAGTTAAGGTAAGTGTATTAACTATCACATCGAGTATGCACACAGCCCCGAAAACATAACAAGGAAATGGGGCTAGAAACTCACCTGAAGTCGGTTACGTTCACCGTTAATAGTTATTCCCTTCTTGAGTTGTGCACGGCTAACTGTATAATATTTACATGTATCAATTAACTATTGCTACTCATAACGTATTTCTATCTTTACATAACCCACATTTTCCAATACCCAATCAGAGGACTGCCCGAGAACACTTTGGCAAAGAACTCGTGGCTGAGAACTCTTTGTTGACCGAGAACCTAGGTCACCTAGAACTCTCATTGACCGAGAACTCTCGTTTTGGCCGAAAACCCGAGTTGGCCGAGAACCCTCAAATCTGGCTGAGAACACCCAGTTCAGCTCATCATTCAATTTTCTATGTTTCCACCTTGCTCAGTCACAGTTCTAAGGCTTAAATCGTGACCTTTAAACCCTTTTTTACCGTCATTCATAACTGTTTTACACCCATCACTATGCCAATATCTAGATCTAATTCATTTTGGGCATAAAGTTTGGACCTTTATAAGTTTAAAACATTCTAGGCTAGATCTTGGGTTCATCTTGAGCCGTATACTATATCATTAGACCATTAGGTTCCTTTTAATCATCAAGTTTGCATTTTTATGAAGCATCTAGACCCAATCTACTCTAGGGTCAACTTTCATAGCAAACCGTTCATAAAAACATAAACTTTAAGGTTAAAGCACATACCTTTAGGCGTATTTAGGCTTTGCGTTAGCCTGTTTATGAACTAGGATCTTGTATTTATCTTGTATGTGAAGATCTATCTATATTCAACTTGATTTCTGTCTCGGCTCCCTCCTTTTCTCCTTGCGGCCGATTATGGTAAGTTTGGGTGTGTTTTTAGGGTGTAGAGAGAATAAGATGGATAATATGGATGAAATGGAAAGATTTAGGGTTTAAGGGGTATTTATACTCCCTTAAGCCCATGGACCTAAGGACCATATTTCCTTTTTAGTCCATGTTCAACTCCTCTAATTAGCATACTTATCTATCTATCATTATTATTTATAATCTACTAACTCGGGTAAATTCTCGTCCGTTAAAACATATAGTATATTAAAATATTATTATTGAAATTTTGGGATGTTACATGATTTATTAGATAGAGATGATTTAAGTGACAAGAGTTCAAGCAGTGAAAATTTAAGAGATGAAGAAAAATGTGAAATAAAATCAAAGGAAAAGATCCCTTTACTACCAAAGATCACTCGTTAAATGAAGAAACATCTTGAGGAAATGAGAAGAGAACATAGACCATTTGATCTATGTGGTGGATCTATGTGGAAATGAGAAGGATAACAAAAATTTAACATTCAAAGTGCCACAAAGAAGAGAAAGTGTCAAAGAAAGCAATAAATTTGAAGAAAATGTAAAGGATGATGATTCTTGTTTATCTAGTTTTCTCTAACCAAGAGTTGTTTGATGTTGGAGAAGTTGAAAGTATGGATGATTAAATTTGAAGGTGGTGAAGAAACAAAGGTGATAAACAGGATACTCCAATCAGATTGGAGGAAGTCAAATTTGTGAAAAGCACCGTGTCAAGAGAAGAAACAAGAATTGAAAAATTTATGCATTTTGAAATCAACTTCAATGGTTTAATTGTACATCAGAAAACTATTGGTGTTAATCCACCCAGACCCAATGAAAGATATAAAATGGGAAGCCCTGTTGACAAATTCAAAGGTCAAGTTTGGTGCAAGATTTGTGATGTCTATGTTCATCACACTGACTCATGCCATGAAAGATTCACTCCTGAACCATTTCATGTTCCTGACAACATTAAGTTTGGAAAAGACTTTGAATTTTATAAGAAAAGGTATAATGAGTACTTCAGCAAGGGTGAGAAAAAGGAAGAAGATCAAGTCAAAGTGAAGAAGAAAATGTGAAGAAAAGTATTTTGAACTACAAGAAAAAGGCTCCAAAGTTGAAGAAAGTCAACAGATCTCAATCTGTTAAATCTCAAACATCTAAAAAATCCGCTGACTCCAATGAGTCAACAGTTTGTGAAAGGAAGAACAAGTCAATGAATAAAATTCTCATAAAAAAGAATTCAAATGCACTAAATGGTGATGAGAAATTTCTATTGAAAAATGGTTTTGAACCACATGGTGATGAGAAATTTCTATTGAAAAGGGAATTCTCACAAATGGCAAAGTATATTTTAATAATGTTCTCTTTGTATAAGGATTACAATATAACCTTTTGAGCATTTCTCAAATGTGTGATAAAGGTTATAAGGTTGGATTTGATGATTTACACTGTTTCATCCTCAAACCTGAATTTGTGATTCATCCTGATATGATCATGATGGTTGTACCAAGAAATGGAAACTTATATGAACTAAGAATGAAAGATGCCATTTGAAGAGGAGGAACCTTCTTTGTGTCCAAAGCTACTTAGAATGAAACAAAATGGTGGCACTGGAAACTTTGTCATGTCAACTTAAAGAACATGAACAAACTTGTTAAAGGTGAACATGCCATTGATTTGCCTACAAGGGAGTTCAAATTGGATGACAAATGTATTTCTTGTCAGAAGGGAAAGCAGCACAAATCATCTCACAAAACAAAAGTCATGAATCAAATACTTGAAAAGCTTCACATGGATCTCTATGGTCCTGTGAGTGTTCCTAGTATTGGAAAGTAAAGATATTGTTTAGTGATTACAGATGATTTTTCAAGATATACCTGGGTTTACTTTCTATACTCAAAGGATGAAGCTGCAGAGTTGATTAAGAGTTGTGTAACAAGGATGGAGAATCAATTGGATGCGAGGTAAAGGTAATGAGAAGTAATAATGGAGCTGTAGAAAGAAGAAATAGAACATTAATTGAAGCTGCAAGAACCATGATAGCAGATACTTATTTGCCTGTATCATTTTGGGCAGAAGCTGAAACACTGCTTGCTATGTTCAAAACAGAGTCCTTCTCAATAAAAGTCAAGATAAAACTGCAAGTGCTTTTGGTTGCAAGTGCTCATTTTTGAATACAAAGGACTATTTGAACAAGTTTCAGTCTAAATCCTTAGATTGTTTCTTTGTTGGATATTAAACACTTAAAAGCTTACAAAGTCTATGTGGAAGACCATTTGAGTGTTATTGAATCCTCATATGTGATTTTCAGTGAAAATCAATTCAACACTTTTGATGTGGCAACATGGCTGTTTGATCTAGAAAATTTAATCAAATCCTTCAAGCTTTACCCCGAGGATTTTGATGATACTTTGTATAGGAGAAGTGTCCCTGGAGTAACATTAGAACAGAATGTTGATTTGGACAAATGATGGTCAAAGGTTGCTTAGAGGAACAATGAATATTCATTTACTGATAAGGTAACCAATGGTGAATTTGAATATGAAATTGGACATACTGACAATCTTGATCAGTCACAAGATCAAGAGCATTTTATCATTAATGATGTGCAACCTGAAGACCAGTAAGATCAAGAACAAGCTGAAAGACAATCAAACTTTGAAACCTTGTTTCAAAATTTTAACATTGGAAGTGATCTTACTTCAACATCACAACAGAATGTTAAAGAAGATGCTGGTTTGAACCAAACTGCTTCAGATTTGATTATTGAAGGACCTGATGTTAATGATTCAAATCTAGATTTTCTAATTTCTTCAGATCAGATTGTTCAAACTTCCTTTATAGAAAGAATTCATCCTACTAAAAACATCATTGGGGATATTCATGAAAGAGTTACACGAAGTGCATCTGAATCTGCAAACATTTGTTTGTACTCCTGCTTCCTATCCCAAATTGAACCCCAAAACATTGTTCAAGCTTTAAAAGACAACAATTGGGTGGAAGCAATGCAAGAGAAGTTGGCTCAGTTCAGAAATCTGCAAGTGTGGGAACTTGTGGATAAGCCAAGAGGAAAATATGAATTAAGCACCAAATGGGTTTTCAAATATAAAAGGGATGAAAGAGGCATTGTAATGAAGAACAAAGCCAGACTAGTTTCACTAGGATTCTTACAAGAAGAAGGAATAGTCTTTGAAGAAATATTTGCTCCAGTAGCAAGGGTAGAAGCAATCAGGATCTTCTTAGCATATGCTGCTTCCAAGAACATCAGAGTATCTCAATTGGATGTAAAATCTGCTTTCTTAAATGGAAAAATAGAAGATGAGGTGTATGTCACTCAACCTCCGGGTTTTGAGCATCCTGAGTATCCTAACAGAGTGTAAAAATTGAACAAGGATCTATATGGACTACATCAAGCTCCAAGAGCTTCGTATGATGAGTTGTCAAACCACCTACTTGTTTATGGATTTCACATGGGAGCCATTGATAAGACCCTCTTCTATAAGAAAAGAGGAAGTGGTTTACTTTTGGTTCAAGTTTATGTTGATGATATCATCTTTGGATATACTGATGAACATATGTGTTTGGAGTTTGAAGAAGTGATGAAGTCTAAGTATTGCATGAGTTCAATGGGAGAAGTGCATTTCTTTCTGGGATTACAAGTTCAACAAAAGGAAGATGATATATTCATTTTCCAATCAAAGTATGTGACACATGAGAAGATGATAGCAGATGAAATGCGGGAGACTATTGATGACAATGAATATAGAGCTAAGATTGGATCTTTGAGGTACTTGACTGCTTCAAGGCCTGACATTATGTTTGCTGTGTGTGTGTGTGCAAGATTTCATTCATGTCCAAAGGTGTCTCATATAACTGCTGTCAAGAGGATCTATATATATTTGAAAGGGAAATCTGATTTGGGGATATGGTATCCAAAGAATCATGCCTTTTATCTACTTGCATACACTGATAGTGACTATGATGGATGAAACATGAGTAGGAAGTCTACATCTGCTAGATGTCAATTCTTGGGAGACAGGCTAGTGTCCTGGCAATGCAAGAAGCAAACAATTGTGTAAATATATACTGCTAAAGCTGAGTACATTGCTGCATCTGCATACTATGCATAAGTCCTATTGATTCAAAATCAACTGCTGGACTATGGTTTGAATATCTTGAACAATTTTCATTGATAATACTGTTGCTTTGTTTATTGTGAAAACCCAGTCCAACACTCTAAGACCAGCACATTGAAATCAGACACCATTTCATTAAAGACTGTAGTGAAAAAGGCCTAATAGAAAGGAAATGAGTTAATACTAGTGACAACTTGGCATATTTATTCACCATACCACTGGATAAAACAAGATTTCACTTTCTATTAAAAGCATTATGAATAATCAACTCTGATGAAGTCTAATTAATGATGCGTGCTGAATGTGCTAACTAACTATATTTTGAAAGGTCTTGATGAGTGATTTGTATTTTTTCTGTGAATCCGTGTTTATGCTTAACTGATATGTGCTTTGAATGACAATATGTGTGACTTAGGTGTCTATGATGCTTATGTTTGATTTCAGTAACTGTTGATGATATCTTGATAAATGTGTCTATATATGATTTGAAATGATAAATTTGTATGCTTATCTGATATTTTTTTATATGTTGGATAATTTGATATGATGATGTGTTAAGACAGGATAGAATTTGTATAATTAGTCTTGGTTGAACATTATGTTAACTCTGCTTGTGTGATTACATGTCACTCATGTTCTGATTATTCTTGAATATGTTACTCATTGCTTGTGTCAAAATTATGATTTTGGGTTAAACTTGTATGCTCAAATGAACATTTTTCAAAAGAAGTTTTACAAATCATTTTTGACAAACTGAGCAAGTTGATGGTGCTGAGGTATGATAAGATTATTCAGTTCAAAGCTTTATAGAAGCTTAAAAGGTTTTCAATGAAAATTGATCCAACCTTTTGGGATATGATAGTAGATTGATTATTTATACCAATCATATGGATTTAACAGGCTAAACGGACTAGAGTAGTGGAGATACATTGTTGCTTTCCATTATTTGTAAAAAGTAAGATGATATAAACATAATGCATATGCTAAGATTAATGTGGAGATACATTGTTGAATATGCATGTTTCAAGATAAATCTCTCCGAATGATAGGCTAAAAAGTGATTCTCCAGTCATACACGATCCTGTTGATATTTGGTCACTCAAAATAAAACATCTAATAAATACGACAAAGAAAATATGTGAGCAAAAAAGTTCTATCATCAACCAAAAGCTGATAATTGTTCACAAATTTTGTAAAAACAAACAAACATGAGGGTTAAAACTAGAACTACAGAGGTGGTGCATCATTATAAGTCCTAAACACCTTGAATGGATGGCTTGTAAGTCCGTATTGCGTGGCATGTAAGTCCAACGTTCAACCTCAACTGTTTGAAATGTTTTGAGAAAAAATTCATTAAGAAAGTTTAAGTCTTTTGTCATAAAAATATTTTGACCAAATATCGGGGGTTGAAGTCAAATTGGGGTGATCTAGAGAAAGCCAAATAAGCTTTAAGAAGAGATATGGAACATCATAATACAATAAGTCTTATTTATTTTTGTATTATGCACTTAATTGAATGTGACATTCGTGACAAAACGAGGTATACCTTATTACTTACGTAGCGAGTAAACGATAAATCGGTTAATTCTTAGCGATTAAACGAGTAACCGACCGATAGTTGTTATGACCCGTATATACACTGAGGGGTCATATATGAGTTATATATATATATATATTATAGTGGCTAACATATTGATAATTAGGCCCTAATATGCTTAAAACCATTTAAACAAAAAAGGTTTCGTTTAACGATACGCTATGAGTTTAAACGCAATCGTTAACATCTAAACGAGCATTGTAGCATCCGTCAAGCCGAAAAAGACTTATGGAACACATATATATGATGTTCTAAGCAATCCGTGAAAATATTTTGAATTTTTACAATGAGTCAGTACGTTTTTCTCATTTTACAAAAATGGGCTTAAAAACACTCGTTTTCACGCTGTTTTTCGCACCTGGACTAGTTTTCTTGCGAAAACCCAAACTTGAACCAAATTTTAGACCGAGATTTACACGTGAAATGAGAATCGATGCATAAATGTGCCAAAATAGAGGACCAGTGGGCCCCCTTTGGTCCGGCCGCAATATAGGGGTGGATCCTCCTTTGAATAAGCTTGTTAAAAAATACAAAACCAGATCAAGTTCCTACTGTGTTCTTCACCCTTGCAACAAAAACCCTAAAGGTAACATCAATTTTTTTTTTGGGTAAAGGGATTCACCCGGTTAAATGCATTCCACACAATCAAAAAGTACAAGTAATATGACAGAGTGCCATATTAGTTCTCATGTATGACATGCCATACAAGAGTAAACAGACCAAACCACCAAACATTGGTAAACACAGCCAAAGCTTACACAAGAACAATGTAAATAAACAAAACTAAAACAAATCAACCATTATCATCAATCTGGTGGGAAACTCCCCGCGGAAAGTGCCAATCCTCGAGAACCCGATTAACCCGTTCAGAATTCTTGAACTTTAGAGTCATAAGCTTTAGGCGCGTCCCCCTAATGATTTCGTCCGCAACCATCTTCGGAGTCTTCAAAGAGTTCTTGAAAAGCCGGTTTTTTCGCTCCTTCCAGATAACGTAAACCGAAGCCCCAAATAGCAGCCGATTAACAACATTTTCAATAGAGTTGGACATTCCAAATTGAGACACATATTGAAGAATATTCGCCCAACCATTCCTACATCCCTGAAACTTCCCTTTCATTCTTACAATACTCCAAACCTCAGCAGAGAACTTACACTCAAAGAAGAGGTGGTTACGAGAATCCGGCTCTCCATTACAAAGAGGGCAGCAATACAAGTTATAATTTGGATACCCACCAATTTTCCATCCCATAATACGATTCTGCGTGCTCAACCTATCATGAAGCACAATCCACAACATAAAGGAGTGTTTTGGAACACATTGAGAGAACCAAACAACATGCACCCAAGACACCTTATCAGCCGGTCTCCGAATAAGATTCCAAATTCCAGACGCCGAGAAATTCATTGAAGTCCCATTCTCATCCATTACCACGATCTTGTCCCTCTCATCCGGACAAATGCTGACTTCTTTTAGGTTCAAAAGAATTGGATACCTCAAAATCCAATCAGGCGGCCAACCCCAGTTATTATGATGAACAACATCACTGACACAGGTCTCTAAAGACAAGCCAGCACGATGAATAGCTCTAGGGTTAATATATTCAATTAAAGGACAAATCTCATCCCACTTATCATACCAAACTGAAGTAGATCTCCCATTCCCAATTTCATGCCATATAAATTTTCTAATCTGAGGACGGAACTGAAGAATTTTCCTCCATCCCCACGTACACGAGTTAGGAATCTGCAAGCTCCAAAAATTTCGCCCCTTCATTTTAGACTCATAAATCCATTTAACCCACAACGAGTTACGCACATTGATTAAGCTCCAAATATGATAAACCAGCAGAGAGTTATTGACATCCCGTATACGCCGGATACCCAAACCACCTTCACACTTCGGCCGACACACAATATCCCAAGAGACTTTATGCTTTCCCTTATTTTGACCATAATCCCAAAGAAAGTTTTTAATCCGTTTCTCAAGATCAGCAATAAGTCTAGAAGGGAGAGAAAACACAGCAGCCCAATAAATATATAAAGACGAAAGAACAGACCTGACCAGCTGCAATTTACCCGCAAAAGATAAAGTTTTATTCTTCCAATCTCCAATCCGACTATCCATACAATCCAGCAACCTCTTACAATCCCGGTAATTTAACCTCGTGGATATAAGAGGAACCCCCAAGTACTTAACCGGGAGCCTTCCTTCAACAAAGGGCATAATATTCAAAATACCACCTTTAACACGGTCCGGGACATTACAGAAAAACGCGGTACTTTTCGGAACACTCGGATTAAGCCCGGACATATCTTTGAAATCATTCAGAGCCCCCATAATAATTTTAGCAGAATTCACATCACCACGAGCAAACAGGAACAAATCATCCGCAAAGCAAATGTTGATAATATTTAACTTTTCACAACATCGATGAAAACGGAACGATCCATCAATACGAACCTTTCGATGCAGAATCAACGTGAGAGCTTGCATAACCAGCGTGAAAATATAAGGGGACATCGGATCACCCTGTCTCAGACCTCTTTTACCACTAAAGAACCCGTGTAAATTCCCATTAACTGCTATCGAAAAAGAAGAAGTGGTTTAGGGTTCATGAATGTCATGCTTAATTAACATGATTTAAACATATAAATTTAGGTTTTGATAAGTATTCAACGTGTTTAACAATCCAAAAACCCTAAAAATCTCCAAAAATCATGTTTTGATGTTAAACATGCTTACAAGTCAGAACCACATGGATTTTTGACCAAAAACATGGATTAGAACGTCAATATAACGTTTTTACAGTTTAAAACCTTGATTTGAAACCCTAACCGAAACCCTAATTAACAAGGCTGGAAAATGGATGATTTATTCTCAATTTTGTGTTATATGATATGTAGATACACTGACTTTGTGATCCAAGACCCAGAGAGTCGATAAAACAACCGAAAATTATCGAAAACCGACAAGGTAATTACCGTATTACTCGTTTAGGGGTTGTTTAGTATTAGGTTGTGACGTGCTTGCTGTTAGTTTGTAAACATTTTCAGTGATATTAGGGATCAAATAAGTTATTCCCCATACAATTTTGGTGATTTTTCAATAAAAGGAGAATATTTGGCGAATTTATTACCTTTTATTAGCGTTTAATTCGGAAAAATAATTGAACTTCATGAAACATTATGAAACTTTTTTTGGGGCTCCGAAATGATATGTTAAGATCACCAGACAAATTTGGGATCATTTGGATATGTCTAAATATAGGTTGTGCATTTGCGTTTTTATTGAATTTTAATAGCCGAAAAATGCACAAAAGGTTACTTTTGTGAAAGAATTAAGTTCTGGAAATGGTACAGCGGTTGTGTTATGGTATTATTACCACATAAAAAAATTATCGTATTTTTCAGGAATCGTTTGGCATGCACGGGTTATTTATCGGTTAATTACAACACAGAAAATGAACTTTTATAAATAAACAGTTAAGTATAAAAATTACGAAAATATTTTTAATTAATTATACAGATTTTAATTTACTTTTACAAAAATTCTCATAATTTATATATAATTACATAAATAGTTATGATTATTTGAAGATTTAAATTATATATGTTTTAACGAAACCGGCAATTTTGCGTTTAACGAACTGACTGGTATGTCAAAACATCAAAAGTGGTCAAATATCATAGTTTTGGATGAATTTGATAAAAACAAACTTTTTACGAGATTTTCGGACAATTCGTGTGGATTGTACGTGTTTTGTATAATCAAACCCGAATGAAAATGAAAACGAACCCTGTGATTAATCCAAATACCGAAACTTTAAATTTCTTTTATTAATAAAATAATTTTATCAAACAATATGTTTACTTAAGTTTGTGTGATCTTACCTATTTCCAAAGCGCATAAACGATCAACTTGGCTAGGCACGAAAAACGATGCAATTGAGCCAAATCTGGTTTTAAACATTTCATAACGTACAACATCACAATCTAAGACTACTAGCATGTTCTGGGCGTAACAGCTATACCTAGACTAGTTATACAACCCGAGTTGGTTTAAATATTTTAATAGTGTTAACTGTACTATACCGATTATAAGAAACGAGCTATAGTCGAGGCATTATACATAGTACAAGTGTAACCAATCAGTACTACGATAAGGTGAGTTTCATGTCCCCACTTTCTAAACTGTTTTACGAACTTTTGGGGTGGAAATCGTTTTTACATATACGTACATACTTGAAAATTTGTGATGATGTGAATTATCTAAGTAGTAACACTTGAGAGTCCCCACAAACACAAGTGATCAACTTCGCCCCGGTGACGTTTGCATAGTACTATCGGTTTGACAAACCAAACTGTCAGGGCCGGAGGGGTATGCCAGAAAATGTTAACCCAGTTGCACATTGTCATTTAAACTTATTACATTCTACTATGTGGTGTTATACATAGTACATACTTGCGGCAAAGTGGCTGTTAAATGCCAACGGGAGTGCATGGGCAGGGGTGGCCATGTGTTTTAGCTCGTTTCAGTTTCACTTGTGGCTTAGTATAAAAACATCATACATACATACATACATACATACATACATACATACATACATACATACATACATACATAATGTGAACTTTACGAACTCGTACACGGGTTTTGTTCGTACTCGTGAAACTTGAGACTCACCAACTAGACGTAGTTGACCCGTTTTAACATGCTTTTCAGGTGAGCCGAAGTTGGAATGAATTGCTTACGTGCTCGGTGTTAAAAGTGAAGTTGAACCGCGTAGATAGATACAAGTATATATTAAAGAATAAGAATCCGTAGAACTGGTTATGTGTTTTCTCCTAGTTTGTAAACTTAGTACCAACCAATGTAATATGCTGTAAATTAGTTTGTTGATTTTTTTTATAAACAATGTGATTGATACCAGAGTTATCTGTTACATTTGCGTATTACGCTTCCGCATTGACCTAGTCGGGGTGTGACATTGAACCTTATGCATGTCACCAAAGTAATGAAATTCATGCTAAGTCATATACCTGCTATTAACCTTCCTGATCTGTCATAATAATGTTGAGAATGAAGTATTGAAAGGTGTCTTAATCAATATGACCCCATGTTGAGATCTTTTCTTAAAAGAGAAAAAGATTTGGAAGGAAATAACTAAAATTTGATCTCATTATGCACCATTTGCTCTTCAACTTTAAAGTTTAAAGTGAAAACTGTTTGATCTGAAGTTTAAGCCAAAGGAAGTTGCAATTTAACCTTGAATATGTCTGCATATGTTATTTCGAGTAAACTTTGATGTTTTTTCGAGTAAACTTTGATGTTTTTTCGAGTAAACTTAGGTGTTTTTATTTGAAGTTTAACTCATTCAAGCAACCTTGATGGTTAATTAATCTGAAAAGAACTATTCATGTATTATCTAGTACACTTTAATGATTATGTACTTTCGAGTGAACTTGGTTGTTTAGAAGGTTATCTTCATCACGCACACTTGATGAATATGTGATACATGTATGATTATGCTTTAAATACTTGTTTCGAGTAAACTTGGGTGTTATAGTTGAAATTTGTATTTGTATACTTCAGGTCTTTGGATTGGATTACATAATATATTCTGAAATTACAAGTGTTTTCAAGTAAACTTTGTTTACAGAGCAAACTTCATACCTAGAGCAAACTTGTTTATTATTATAATAATCAAAGTGTCCTCCAAGCATACACATTTCAGAAGTTTTTCAAGCAAACTTTACTTTTCGAGTACTATGTATTCTCTTAGCAAGCCTTTGTATTGAATTTAATACATCAAGTTTCCTCAAGTACACTTTGCACTTTTAATGTTTTGTCGAGTAAACTTTGCTTTGGAAGTATACCTGAGTGTATATTTTTAAAATTAGTTAACTTTTTTGCTTTTCTAAGTATAATCGAGTAAGGTTGACAACTGAAAATATCTCTAAGTTACTATTTTGGGATCTTTATTGATCTCGAGTAAGGTTGCCTATTTGATGAAATTATACTTGATTATTTAACTTTGGAGATACACTTTAATTAGCAAGATTTATATTCGAGTAAGCTTCCTTCATTTCCCACTTAGTTTATTTCTAAGTACTTTAAATACCTTAGAAAACTTTGGGACGAGCAAGCTTTGGAAATACACTTTAACGAACAAGATTTATGTTGGTACATTTAAAATTGGGATTTTGGCAGTATTCTTATGCTAAACGACAAAATTCATTTAAAACACACTTTCAAATGTACACATCATACACTATATAAGGGGGACTTAGAAAAATTTTCATTTCACCTTTTCCCCTCTTTCTCTCTTGCATTATTGCCGACTTGCTCGTTACCCAGAATCTCAATCGTTTAACTAAAATTCCTAACCTAAATTAGTCATCCAATTAAATCCGACTCGGTAAGCTTTAATTGAATGATTTCCGACACTCATTGTATGGGTTTCGGGCTTCAATTTCATGTTTCCTGTCATCTCTGTTTTCCGTGTAGGTTATTAATTTGTCGAAGAATAGGTTCTTAAAGACTATCTTTCATTTTTTCTTCAAATATAACTTAATACATGATAAAACTATGAACTTTAATGACTAATTGTTGCTTTCAATGCATCAATGTCTGTGATTGTGTTGATATGAGGTATCCATTCGAAAAGAAGCATAACATGTGTGCCTTTCTCCAAGTAACAGATGAAACCGGCCTATATAGTTGATGATTCGGTGGCTGCTTTGCTCTAATCTTCGCTTCTCATTTACTGAAAGCCCTTTCATATACAGAGACCACTATTTGGATTTCTGGAACTCTTCTTAGTTGGAAGATAATGAACATGGACGAAGAATTGAGGCCACTATAGCTGGACAAGTGGTCGAAATCACGGAGAACTTGATAAGGGCCAGTCTTCAGTTGAACGATAATGTGGATAATCCGATATCCTTTACTACCCAGAGATTGTTGAGGATTTTTCTATAGACAATGGGAGATCAAAGAGATGTTCATGAAGGGCAATTGAAGAAGGGGATTTTTCCTATTCTGTACAGATTTCTTATACACCACCTAATACAAGGATTCACACCAAGGAGGGGTACATGGACCCTTATGAGCAAAGAAATAGCAAATGCTACTATTGCTATCATCTACAACCAGCCTTTCAACTTTTCGAGACTCATCTTTGAAAGATTGGTGACTGATCTTCGAAAGAGAATGGATGACAGATTCTTGGTTTATCCCTGATTTTTACAAATCATTTTTAATATTGTGTGCCCTGATCTACCAACCTTGGGCATAACACATGTATTACAAGACCCAAACGTTTATAGAAGAATTACAAGGTTGGGGGCTACGAGTAATTTCAATCCTGAAGTTGAGTATGACATTCTCACATGGATAGTTGACAATGATATATCACGGAGGTACCAGAGTCACCAAGAGTGACCAGTGATGAAGAGAGTGAGGATGATGATGGGACTTCTGGGTCCGATGATGATAATAATGATGGAGATTAATAATGATGAAGAGAGTGAGGATTATTATTATTATTATAAACTTTAACTTTGAAAAATATACATTTTAACCCAAAACCAAACTTTAACCCATATTTGTTTCCACCCCAATTGTGCAGGGACCAATATGCAAATCCTCATAATTATCTTATCAAAACCCAGAAACCCATTTACCCTAACCATACTCGTGACCCGTTTTGCACACCCGGATGCCCGAATCACAAGCTTGGACCACAATGTACGTCTTAAACATGGAAATTGGTTTAAAGATATTGATTCCATTACTGAATTCATCCAAACCGACAGTTTATTTTCATTAATTCGATTATAAACGATTCCAGATTTCCTTATTAACCTAGCCGGCACCAATCTTCTCTTAATATCCATGATAACGAGCCTTATAAATCAATTAAATTTCCAGTTACCATCGTCTGACCCTAGCCATCCTTAACCCTATATACAATTGATCTTTCATTAACGTTTGATATGTTGTTCTTCGTCATCCCAACGCCGGAATATTAAATTGGTGAAGGTTATATATGCATTAGTTATTTAAATTGGAGAAGGTTTTTAATAATAGATATGTTAACGAGGTTTTAGAAGGATAATTAAAATATATTTTGTTAAAATAATTATAGGTAAAATACTTTCTAAGGAAATGTATTTTTATTTTATTTTATAAACAAATATTTAATATTATTTAATAACAACTTTGCGATCTATGAGTTAAGAGATTTACTTTTATTGTACTAGTATAAAACCAACTTTAAATAAATTATTATTTCACGGATATACTATCTATTATAAACATTTTAATAGTAATGGTCCAAAAGTATTTTAGTTATAATTATATTTTTTTCATAGTTAAAATATATTAATACTCTCGTAAGAGTATACCCGATCTTCAAATCCCGAACCTCTATCTAGTGTTAGCTTCGTTATTCTATCCATATTTATTTCCTCAATTATTGTAAATAGGATTCTCGTCGGTATCATTTCGAAGAGCTTCGTTTACCGCTTTCTTATCAATTCATTATCTCTTCCATAATCGCTAAGGTGAGTACCACATTCCCCTATTTTACTTCTTTTTCCATGTTTTGGGGAAATATGCGTAAATTATATTTCTTATATATACTTATACTCAAAACTGCAACTATTGTCATATGTGTTAACAACTTATACCTTACTTGTTTATGTGCTTACTGGCTTTATATGCTTCCGCATTCGGAGAGGTCCAACATAATCTCAAAATAGTATGATCATACGCCAGTCATTATAGCCTTGTGTTTCTCGACATCTCAGTTATACTTGCTCATTTGATTAATTTGTTATTCTTATATGACTTGTTGCAATTACTTATTTTTATATATACTATATGTAAATTTAGACTGGTGTTGCTCACTCAACCTTGTTTTGACAAAAACTACTTTATTTTCAACGCATATGCAGGTATTCATGTGATGTGAAGTAATTAGAAGATCACTTAAGGATGCATGCTAGAATAAAATATTAATGAGACAATATTATTTATGATTTATATTTGTTTGATAAATTATTGTTTTGTTTGAATATTGTATGGATTTTGTTTTATATGAAGTTTAATTAATAGATATTGAAACTTATATTATTGGTTGATAGTAACATTTGAAAAGCTGTGAGCAATCAGTTCATGCCCCGACATTTCCGCTGTAGGTTGGGGTGTGACAGATTGGTATCCGAGCCGAAGGTTTAAGATAGGTCGTTAGAAATTGCCTTAGACACATGTTTAGGAGCCCTATACGTGCCTATCTGTTTATCTTATGTGTTCAATTTTAAAATTTTTTACAGCTTTCCTAGATAATTATTGATTAAATATTGTATTGTTATGCACACACACAAAAACTCCGAGGCTATGCCTCAACATTCAAAGAAAACTTTTAGAAAAATTAGATCCCTTTTATTTTCTGGAAATTCCTTAAAAATTCCCACTTGTTGTTTTCGCTCGTAAACCTTAAGCTAGGTTATGTGGCATGTCCCTACGATAAATGAAAGGGGAAGAGAAACTGTGAGTTGGGCACTGGCAAAACGGTTCCAAGAACCAAAGGTAAGATGCTTTTCCTTACCTGGGTGATAACCTGACCACAGTATTCAACCTTATGGACCCGAGCGAGACCCATAAATGCTATATGACTGACACCCTAAGCTGTCAACCGGTCCCCGCCGTGTAGCTCAGTTAGTTAAGGGGGCATAAGACTTGGAACAATAACCTAGAGGTCGTGGGTTCGAAATTGACCCTAAGCCCAATCGTCTTGCCGCTGAGTGAGGCTGATTTACCTCTCACGTGATGGACCTGGGACGGTCTGGCGTGGGCCGGTTTGCGTGTCCGGAACATCATGTTTTGGAACAATAAGCTGTCAACCGTAACCATGTTAGTGGTTGCATCCCTATAATATCTTAAACCGAATTCACGATGATTCGTGGCTAAACTCGGTTTTTTTCCAATTATTGTGTTTCGTTATTTAAATGCTTAGTTGGGTGAAAAATCCATGGAACCTGTGGGCACTCATACCATCCATTTCTTAACTTGTTTTATTATTTTTGTTGGAGTGATCAACATGGTGATTCACATGATACTCCGACTACCCATATTTATTTCGACAGTTCGTTATTTAGTTTGGTGTTAAAATGCCATGTAACGCTCAATGGGCCGACAAACTTCATTGCATTGTTTATTCGTTAATTAGTTGCGACAATCAAATTGCCATGTAACGCTCATGGGCTGTCTAACTCAGTTGTTTTTCGTTTGTTCGTTGGGCCATTAAAATTGCCATGGGAGGCCAACATCCACAATTTATTTTTCATTAGTTTACTGTAAACTTAATCAAATCTAAATTTTAAACTGACTTGTCTCCTCATGTAGTCATCAACATCATTTAATAACTATTTACGCAATGTACCCCCTCATCTTATAACCTTCCACATTTAATCCTTATGGCACAAATCCTCTTACTTCTTAAGGCAACATTATTATAAGTTATCCGCATAGATAAACATTTATTCTTTTGATTTCCTCAATTTATCCTTCATCTTATAAATCCTCATTTTTGGTCCCTATAGAATGTCTCATTCAAGAAACTAACGTTATCCTCGACATCACTCGTTTGATTCTCACAATCACCGAATGGCTGCCTGTATCGCCAAAGAGATAACTATTGAGATCCCTAGGATAGTGACCCAAATTCAAAACATTAGTGCCACCGATTCAACTTCTCCCACTAATACCCCTACTGGTCACTACAAACCATTTACCTCCACTCATCCTCAAAACAAGAAACGTAAGAACCTTGCTGCAACAAATCCTACCCACCAAAAGTTTCTCTCTCTAGGAAAGGCGATTTTGGTGCCTAACCCTATGCGATCGGCCGCATAGGGTTTTTGGCTTTCCTTGGGTTTTTTGTTGCTCTAATCTTGTTCCAATCCTTGGTTCTGATTGCTTAGTAGGTTTGTTATTGATCACGGCTATTGTTATAGTTTAGTTAGATCGATAACACCCTATTAATTGATTAAGGATCTTGTGGTTTTCAAGGTTAGGGTTGTTTCTTATTTCTTGATCTTGTTCGTTCTTGGGGTTGTTAGATCTTGGATCTTTGGGCAGATTTGGATTAAGGTTCCATTCTCCTCTTGGTTCCTTGGATTCGGCTGGCTTGGGTTTCTTGGATTCGGCTGGATTAAGGTTCTTGTTATTGGTTCTTGATCTTGTTCTTGGTTTCTTCGTTCTTGGCTGTTACGTGAGATCTTGTTCTTGGCTGAATCTTGCTCTTGATCTTGATCTTGATCTTGTTATTGGCGGACCTTGTTCTTGATCTTGATCTTGATCTTGGTTTGGCCGAATCTTGTTTTTGATCTTGTTCTTGGCTGATTTGGTTTATTGTGAGTGAGATATTGTTCTTGATTTGGTTTGATCTTGGCTGATTCGTGTTTCCTTATTTATTGATCTTGATCTTGATATTGATTTTGGGGTATCTTGGCTGGATTTTTATTGGGGTTGCATGGAGAAAAAGGGTGGCATTGGTTCTGTTGATCAGGTTATACATGGGTTTCCAGCGAATCGGGTAACGAACATTGATGGGGCTCCCCCTCGTAGGGGGGTTCTGAAAACTGGTTCTTCGGGAAACCCTATTGTTACGGGTTCTTTTGGTTCGTTTGCTGCAAACACTACATTCACTGCTCCGTTAAATGACGTTATCCATAATGTTGGTGGTTGTTCAGCAGTGGGGAACAAAGCTAGTGGTTGCTTGAGCGATAACAAGGGTATTGGATCAGGTTCGCTAAAGAGTCAACAAGATAAGGGTTGTTCAGCTTTTGTTCCGAATGAAAATAAGGTGGTTGGAGCTGAATCGTCTAATATTCAGAGGGATGTAGGGAAGGAAAAACATATGGAAAATTCAAAGCCTTCCTACATGAGTGTTGTTCAACTTGAAAACAAAACATCGAAGGCAACTTTAAGAAAAGTAAATGTTGAATCAACGATGGATGGAGTTGATGTGGTTATACCGGTTGATTCTGTCAAGAAAGTTAAAGAGAGGTTTAATAATACTTTGTTTGGCTATTTTTTGGGTAATAGACTCCCTTTTCCGGTTGTTGAGGATTTTGCTAAGAAAAATTGGAACAAATATGGGCTTACGAGACTAATGACGAATGCGAAAGGGTTTTTCTTTTTCAAGTTCCATACGGAAGCTGGGATGATGAAGTTGATTGAGGATGGTCCTTGGATGATTAGGAATGTTCCCATTATTCTCCAAATTTGGACTATGGAGTCAGATTTGGAGAAGGAGGATGTACGGTCTGTTCCGGTTTGGGTCAAATTACAAAACATTCCCCTGGGTGCCTTTACTGAGGAGGGTCTAAGTATGCTCGCGTCAAGAATTGGGGATCCGATAAGTATGGACTCTTATACTGCTAATATGTGTAAGGAATCGTGGGGAAGAAGTAGTTTTGCTAGAGTACAGGTTGAGCTCCATGCAAATCAGGAGATTAAAAGGAAGCTTGTTGTTGCTGTTTCGGATACGTGGGGGGAGACTAATAAGATCTCGGAGATTAAAGTTGAATATGATTGGGAGCCCCCCAGATGTTCTTTATGTGAGGTGTTTGGCCATTCGAACGCCCAGTGCCCGAAACAAGTTCACGATAGAAAGTTAAATGACGAACAAACGAAAGTCACTAATGATGATGGTTTCCAGAGGGTGAAGGGAAAGAAAAAAGTTAATACGCAAATCAAGAAACATAATCTTGTCTACCGACCGGTGGTTAAACCTGCTGTGCCACAAACTATAAATAAACCATCCGCTCAAGAACAAGACAATAATTATCCTGTGGGTAAACCTACAACTTCCATGGCTAAGGGGGTCCAGTTAAAGGAAAATCATACTGTCCAAACCAGTAACAGGTTTGGTAAGTTGGCGGACGAGTCGGAAAGTGATGAAGATGATGATGATGTGGAGGAGTTGTTTACGGATGTGGCTAAAGCTATGAAAGCGGATATTTTTTCTGAGGGTGCAAGCACACCCGGTGAATTGGGTGTTTAATGGGTACCATCGCCACTTGGAATATAAGAGGGTTGAACCGCCCTCTTAAACAAAAAGAGGTTCGTAAGGTAATACAAGATAATAATATTCAGGTATGCGCTATTCTTGAGTCTCACGTCAAATTAAACGCGGTTTTTGATGTTTGTAAGAAGATCTGTAATAATTGGGATTGGACCAGCAATGGTAGTGTTTGTGATAAAGGTACTCGGATTATTGTGGGGTGGAATACGGATTTGGTTGATCTTATGGTTATTGATTATTCGAATCAGGTTCTTCACGTTCAGTTAAAGTTTAAGCTTGATTGCAAGGTGATGTATGGTTCTTTCGTGTATGCTGAGAATTGTTATTTGAAAAGAAGGGAGTTATGGCGTAATCTTCTTGTTCATAAACAACTCACTCGTGATAAACCTTGGGCTTTACTTGGTGATTTTAATTGTGCTCTTAGTTTGGAAGACAGCTTGCATGGTTCTTCCAAAATTTCTACTGGAATGATTGATTTTCGTGATTGTGTTAACAACATTGAAGTTGAGGATATAAAGGGGATCGGACTCAAATACACTTGGAGCAATAAACCGAAAACGGGTATGGGCCATTTTAAAAAGCTTGATAGGGTGATGGGAAACTCTAAATTCTTGGAGATTTTTAATGATTCTTCGGCGGTGTTCCTTCCGTACCGGATTTCAGACCACTCTCCATGTCTATTGAAATTCCCCTCTCTTATTAAAGGTAAGCCTAAACCGTTTAAATTCCCTAATTTCTTGATTGAAAAACCGGGTTATCATGATATTATTGCTAAAGGCTGGAATATTGAGGTGAACGGGTATCACATGTTTCGCGTGGTAAAGAAACTCCAGAACTTAAAACACCCTATTCGTTCTTTGCTGTACCGGCAAGGCAATCTCCATAAGATAGTTACTGACCTAAGAACCCGTCTGGATGCTTGTCAAACCCGCCTTGACACTGACCCTACTAATTTGGAGTTGATTCGGGAACAGAGTAATTATCTTAAGGCTTATCATGAGGCGGCTAAGGATGAGGAAGAATTCCTTAAACAAAAGGCTAAAGTTGATTGGTTAAAGCTTGGTGACTCTAACACTGCATACTTTCACAATTCTTTGAAAATGCGAAACCATAGGGGTCGCATTGATATTATAAGTGATGCTCAGGGCCGTTTATTTGAGGGATTGGATGTTCCTTCGGTGTTTGTTAATCATTTTACGAACATCTTTGGCTCTGATTTGAAACCATTGAGGAAACTGGATAATCAGATGTTTACTACTAAACTCTCGGCCTCCCAGGCGGAGTTTATGATTAGACCTATCTCCGATTTGGAAATCAAGGATGCGGTTTTCTCTATTGAGAATTCCAAAGCGCCGGGACCTGATGGTTTTTCCTCGGCCTTTTTCAAGAGTTCTTGGGATATTGTTGGGAAAGATGTGTGTTTGGCGGTTCGTGAATTTTTCAGCAGAGGAAGTCTCCTTAAACAGGTAAACCACACCATTATTGCCCTTATTCCTAAAGTGACTAATATTGTGACTCCGAATGATTTTCGTCCCATCTCGTGCTGCAACACTTTATATAAATGCATTACCAAGATTATCTCGGTTCGTATGATGAAGGGGTTGGAGTCGTTAATTGATATTAATCAGTCAGCGTTTGTGCCTGGGCGTAGGATTTCTG
The DNA here is from genome assembly GCF_021521415.1 of Bidens hawaiensis. Taxonomy (NCBI): domain Eukaryota; kingdom Viridiplantae; phylum Streptophyta; class Magnoliopsida; order Asterales; family Asteraceae; genus Bidens; species Bidens hawaiensis. The sequence goes on from NW_027494372.1 coordinate 190,269, forward strand.
ATAATATCCTTTTGACCCAAGAATTAATGCATAATTACCACACTAATACAGGTCCGCCTAGATGTGCTTTTAAAGTTGATATCCAGAAAGCCTATGATACGGTCAGTTGGGACTTCATACGTGATATTCTTTTTGGGTATGGTTTCCACGATAAGATGATTCAGTGGATAATGGAGTGCATAACCACTTCTTCTTTTTCGATAGCAGTTAATGGGAATTTACACGGGTTCTTTAGTGGTAAAAGAGGTCTGAGACAGGGTGATCCGATGTCCCCTTATATTTTCACGCTGGTTATGCAAGCTCTCACGTTGATTCTGCATCGAAAGGTTCGTATTGATGGATCGTTCCGCTTTCATCGATGTTGTGAAAAGTTAAATATTATCAACATTTGCTTTGCGGATGATTTGTTCCTGTTTGCTCGTGGTGATGTGAATTCTGCTAAAATTATTATGGGGGCTCTGAATGATTTCAAAGATATGTCCGGGCTTACTCCGAGTGTTCCGAAAAGTACCGCGTTTTTCTGTAATGTCCCGGACCGTGTTAAAGGTGGTATTTTGAATATTATGCCCTTTGTTGAAGGAAGGCTCCCGGTTAAATACTTGGGGGTTCCTCTTATATCCACGAGGTTAAATTACCGGGATTGTAAGAGGTTGCTGGACTGTATGGATAGTCGGATTGGAGATTGGAAGAATAAAACTTTATCTTTTGCGGGTAAATTGCAGCTGGTCAGGTCTGTTCTTTCGTCTTTATATATTTATTGGGCTGCTGTGTTTTCTCTCCCTTCTAGACTTATTGCTGATCTTGAGAAACGGATTAAAAACTTTCTTTGGGATTATGGTCAAAATAAGGGAAAGCATAAAGTCTCTTGGGATATTGTGTGTCGGCCGAAGTGTGAAGGTGGTTTGGGTATCCGGCGTATACGGGATGTCAATAACTCTCTGCTGGTTTATCATATTTGGAGCTTAATCAATGTGCGTAACTCGTTGTGGGTTAAATGGATTTATGAGTATAAAATGAAGGGGCGAAATTTTTGGAGCTTGCAGATTCCTAACTCGTGTACGTGGGGATGGAGGAAAATTCTTCAGTTCCGTCCTCAGATTAGAAAATTTATATGGCATGAAATTGGGAATGGGAGATCTACTTCAGTTTGGTATGATAAGTGGGATGAGATTTGTCCTTTAATTGAATATATTAACCCTAGAGCTATTCATCGTGCTGGCTTGTCTTTAGAGACCTGTGTCAGTGATGTTGTTCATCATAATAACTGGGGTTGGCCGCCTGATTGGATTTTGAGGTATCCAATTCTTTTGAACCTAAAAGAAGTCAGCATTTGTCCGGATGAGAGGGACAAGATCGTGGTAATGGATGAGAATGGGACTTCAATGAATTTCTCGGCGTCTGGAATTTGGAATCTTATTCGGAGACTGGCTGATAAGGTGTCTTGGGTGCATGTTGTTTGGTTCTCTCAATGTGTTCCAAAACACTCCTTTATGTTGTGGATTGTGCTTCATGATAGGTTGAGCACGCAGAATCGTATTATGGGATGGAAAATTGGTGGGTATCCAAATTATAACTTGTATTGCTGCCCTCTTTGTAATGGAGAGCCGGATTCTCGTAACCACCTCTTCTTTGAGTGTAAGTTCTCTGCTGAGGTTTGGAGTATTGTAAGAATGAAAGGGAAGTTTCAGGGATGTAGGAATGGTTGGGCGAATATTCTTCAATATGTGTCTCAATTTGGAATGTCCAACTCTATTGAAAATGTTGTTAATCGGCTGCTATTTGGGGCTTCGGTTTACGTTATCTGGAAGGAGCGAAACAACCGGCTTTTCAAGAACTCTTTGAAGACTCCGAAGATGGTTGCGGACGAAATCATTAGGGGGACGCGCCTAAAGCTTTTGACTCTAAAGTTCAAGAATTCTGAACGGGTTAATCGGGTTCTCGAGGATTGGCACTTTCCGCGGGGAGTTTCCCACCAGATTGATGATAATGGTTGATTTGTTTTAGTTTTGTTTATTTACATTGTTCTTGTGTAAGCTTTGGCTGTGTTTACCAATGTTTGGTGGTTTTGGTTTGTTTACTCTTGTATGGCATGTCATACATGAGAACTAATATGGCACTCTGTCATATTACTTGTACTTTTTGATTGTGTGGAATGCATTTAACCGGGTGAATCCCTTTACCCAAAAAAAAACAAATCCTACCCACCCGCAAGTCTCCTTAAACAAGAAACCATACCTCGGTCCTTTTCCGTCATGCTCCATTTGTAACTATCATCACTCGGTTAGATCCCTATGCCGTCACTGCATCTAACGCAACCATTATGGCCATCTTGATAACACCTGTCGTGTCCCGCCGACTGCACAAGCCGTCCCGCAACAACATACCCCTCATGCTCCACATGATCTTCCTAATAACTGTGCTTGCTACCATTGTGGAAACCCAAATCACCTCCGTAATGCATGCCCTCAATTTACCCAAGCTCATCAAGCCCAATCTACGATTATGCCCTACTACTTGACCCACGCTCACCATGATCAAACCCATCAACCTCATGTCCCTCAAGCTCCTCCCATCAATCAAGGTCAACCTTACTTAACCCAACAGTACCAAACCTCGCAACCTGTAACACCCGGCCCCTTGCACCACCAATATTGTCCGCTCTGCCCACGAAGAGCTCACGGATTTGTTTTTGGTTGCCCAAAACGCGTTGGTGATTGAAGAAGCAGAACATTTACTTATGAACCAAGGATCTCTCTTGTCCACGGCCGATGTGGGATTTGCCTAAGAGTGGGACGATGTTGTGTTTGGCAAGGGTGTTACAAATAACGCCCCTTTGGACTCATCGTCCTCGATGAGGGGTGTCCCATCATCCCGAACGGCACAAGAGAGGCTCTGATACCACCTGTAACACCTTAATTCCTTTGATGAAGCTTGGAAATACTTGTGTGTGTGTGTGTTCTTTCTTTCGGCCATCCAAAGGGAGAGGGAGAGAGGAGCCGATCGTTTAAAGGGGAGGGGAGGGAGATTAGGGTTTTTATTAATATTATAATATTAAGCATGTTTCACATAGGCCCCTCTACTTTTAGTTATTCAATTTCTAGTGTAAACAATAACTCTTGTCTCTTGGGTTTAGTATAACACATAACATATCAAGTAACATATATGTTATCACATAATTATCACGTATTTGTTGTTTTGATGTTTGTCGTTTGTTCACCAATGGTTTGAATCTACTCGTGTGCGTTTCGGTGCAATCCCAAAAGACTACATGTGTAGTAATGCGTCATTTAAAACCCTAATTTAAATGTAATGAGATGTGCGTTATAGATCAAGTGATCTTAAGTTTGAATTGACGGAGTTTGGATTAACGGAGTTAACCTGAAATTGACGAGTGTCACATTATTCCCATATTGAAAGAATTTTCGTCACGAAAATTTGAGTCAAGTCGCGATGGGTGTCTGAAAAAGCAAGAAAAATTTTCAGTTTGTCATATCATCCCCTAGTAGAAAGAAATTTCGTCCCGAAATTTAATTCATACCTCTGGTGATTTCTGACGGTTTGTCGGATTTTGCGGTTTTCGGTGTTTGGTCAACCCTTCAAAAAGGTGAGGATACTTTTTCATCATTTGATCCTCGCGTTCCCACGTGTACTCTGGTCCACGTCTCGAGTTCCAACGGACATTGATGATGGGAATTTTGCTGTGCTTGAGTGTTTTGGTTTCCCAATCCAAAACTTCGACTGGTTCTTCGATGAAGCGTAGCTGTTCATCAACTTGAAACTCGCCCAGAGGAACTGCTTGGGTTTCATCGGAAAGGCATTTCTTCAAATTGGATACATGGAATACATTGTGTACGCTACTGAGTTCCATTGGTAAATCCAGTCGGTATGCTACCGGACCAATGCACTCAGTTATCCGGTAGGGGCCAACGTATCGTGGGTTGAGTTTGTTTCGCTTTCCAAAGAGGACTACACCTTTCCAAGGTGAGACTTTGAGTAAAACTTGGTTGTTCACTTGGAATTCCAGAGGTTTTCGGCGCTTGTCGGCGTAACTCTTTTGGCGATCTCGTGCTGCTGCCATGCGGTTTCGGATTTGGACAATCTTTTCAAAGGTTTCAAGTACTAGTTCTGGACCAGTGATTTGGCTATCACCCACCTCTGCCCAGCAGATAGGTGATCGACACTTTCGTCCGTACAACGCTTCAAACGGCGCTACTTTAATTCTTGCGTGGTAGCTGTTATTATACGAAAACTCTACCAAAGGCAAGTGAGGTTCCCAACTTTTTCCGAAATCCAACACACATGCACGCAACATGTCTTCCAAGGTCCGAATGGTGCGCTCACTTTTCCCATCCGTCTGAGGATGGTATGCTGTGCTCATATCAAGGCGGGTGCCTAGTGCGCTCTGTAGTGACTTCCAGAAGTGGAAAGTGAAACGGGAATCTCGATCAGATATGATTGAGACAGGCACTCCATGTCTAGACACTACTTCTTTCATATAGATGCGAGTCAGTCTTTCCATTTGGTCCGATTCCTTGATCGCTAAGAAATGCGCAGACTTAGTCAACCGGTCAACGATCACCCATATGGTATCGCATCCCGTCGGTGTTTTGGGTAATCCCGTGATGAAATCCATGGAAATGTGTTCCCATTTCCACGTTGGGAGTTTCGGTTGCTGTAGCAGACCAGATGGTTTCTGATATTCCACTTTGACTCTTTCACAAGTCAAGTATTTGCTCACGTAGGTGGCAATGTCGGCTTTCATGTTTGGCCACCAGTAAAGTTCCTTTAGGTCATGGTACATTTTATCTGAGCCAGGGTGAATGGAATATAGGGACTTGTGTGCTTCTTCCATCACCAGATTCCTCAAGTCTCCGTATCGAGGGACCCAAATCCGGTTTTCAAAATATCGGACCCTGTCCGATTTGGTTTCAAGCTGCTTGTCCATGCCCCGCATGAGTTCTGATGGGTGTTTATCGTCTTTCAAGGCTTCGAGTTGAGCATCACGAATCTGATCATGTAAGTTGGCGTGAATCGTGAGTTGTAATGCTCGCACTCGTCTAGGTTTATCGATTTCTTTTCTGCTGAGAGCATCGGCCACTACATTGGCCTTGCCAGGGTGGTACTTGATGGCACAGTCATAATCCTTAAGTAGCTCGACCCAACGATGCTGTCGCATGTTCAGCTCCTTCTGATCGTAGATATGCTGGAGGCTCTTGTGGTTGGTATAAATGGTAAACTTGGTACCGTAAAGGTAATGCCTCCGTATCTTAAGAGCAAACACCACAGCTCCGAGTTCCAGGTCATGGGTCGTGCAGTTCTTCTCATGGATCCGTAGTTGTCGAGAGGCATAGGCGATAACTTTCTCGAGTTGCATCAAAACACAACCGAGACACTGTATCGATGCATCACAGTGCACTTCAAAGTTTTCTGTTCCCTCGTGGAGGGCTAGGATTGGGGCGCTACAGAGTTTGGTTTTCAACAGTTGGAAAGCAGATTCCTGCGCATCACCCCAATTGTACTTAGTACCCTTGTGTGTCAATGCGGTTAGGGGTTGAGCAATCTTTGAAAATCCTCGATGAAACGTCGGTAGTAGCCAGCCTGTCCTAGGAATTGTCGCACCTCAGTCGGAGTCTTAGGTGCTTCCCAGTTTTTGATGGCCTTTACCTTGCCGGGATCGACACGGATACCATTCTCATTGATCACATGTCCTAAGAAGTGAATCTCGCGAAGCCAAAATTCGCATCTCGAGAGTTTAGCGTATAGTTGTTCCTTCTTTAGCAATTCCAGGATTAACCTCAAGTGTTCTTCATGGTCGGTCTTGTTCTTGGAGTAAACAAGGATATCATCAATGAAAACAATCACAAACTTATCGAGGTACGCCTTGCATACTCTGTTCATGAGATCCATAGATACAGCTGGTGCGTTGGTTAAGCCAAAAGGCATAACCGAAAACTCATAGTGACCGTACCGAGTTCTGAATGCCGTCTTTGAAATGTCTTCTTTGCGCACTCTTAATTGATGGTAACCAGATCTCAAATCGATCTTCGAGTAGTAACTCGATCCTTGAAGCTGGTCGAACAGATCATCAATTCGGGATAGGGGATAACGGTTCTTGATCGTCACCTTGTTCAGCTCCCGGTAATCGATGCACATGCGGAAAGTCCCATCTTTCTTTCGAACAAATAAGACAGGGGCTCCCCATGGTGATGAGCTGGGTCGGATGAAACCTTTATCCAACAAGTCTTATAGTTGAGTGGACAACTCCTGAAGCTTCGCCGGTGCGAGCCGATACGGGGCTCGTTCTATGGGTGCAGCACCGGGGGCTAATTCGATTTGGAAGTCGACTTGTCAAATAGGTGGAAGTCCAGGAAAATCCTCCGGGATGACTTCCGGAAAATCTTGCACAATCGGTATGTCTTCGATTCGCTTCTCCTCCGCGGGTTTCTCGACAATATGAGCTAAAATCGCCAAATGATCACTTCGTAAATATTTCTGCGCCTTCATGAGGGCGATGACGCTTGTAGTCATGCCGCTCTTTTCGCCCTGTATCGAGATGATTTTGCCGAAAGAGGTAGTGATATGGACTATCTTGTCGTGACATATGATCTCAGCTCTATTCTCGGATAGCCAGTCCATGCCGACAACGACATCGAAACTACCAAGCGTAAAGGGTATAAGGTCGATATCGAAGGTATGACCTGACAGTTTCAACTTACATCCCGCTAGTACATGAGTTGTTTCTATAGACTTACCGTCAGCTAATTCAACAGGAAACTTAACATCTAACGGGGTTGGAGTTAAGTCTAAGAGTTTACTAAACGCTTTCGATACAAAACTCCTATCAGCTCCAGTGTCAAAACAAAACAGAAGCAGAACAGTCGTTCACAGGGAACTTACCGGTAACCATATTCTGATCGCTGTGGGCCTGGCCCGACCCAATGACGAAACCTCTACCTTTACCACTGCTCCCGCCACTGTTATTGCCTTCATTGTTCTCATTCTGCTTCAGTTTGGGACAATCCTTCCTGAAATGACCCTCCTGACCACACTCAAAGCACCCTTTCGTTGTTGCAGGCTGTTTAGGAGCACCCTTAGCCGCTAGGTCTCCCCTACAGTCCTTGGCCTGATGACCCAATTTGCCGCATCGCAGGCACTTGATACGGTCACATGGGCCAGCATGGTGATAGTTGCACTTGTTGCATTTCGGGTACTTTCCAGCATAGCCACTCGAACCCTGTTCGCCACCGTTGTTGTTATTGTTGGAACCCTGATTATTGAAGTTTCGAGCGAGTTCGGGTTTATGGTGGTGTTGTTGCTGTGGGGGTTCGATGATGAGGACCTGGTGTTGTCAAACTTTCTCTTTCCATTCCTAGAGTTGATGTTGCTGTTTTCATTGCTTGTGTTATCAAGGGTTTTGGAGGTGGAACCTCTAGGTGGTAACGCACCTTGTGCCACTGCTTGGTCCGTCAGTTTGTGGGCTATTCGGATCGCTTGCTGAATTTTAGCCGGTTTGGAAGACGTCACCATACCCTGAATCTGGGGTACCAAACCATCGATATACATCTCGATTCTCTTACTCTGCGGGTCAACCATCCGCGGACATATCACCGCCAGTTCGTGGGAACGGGTGGTGTAGGCTTCAATCTCAGAACCTACCATCTTTAACGCCCAAGATTCCGATTACGGCTTCGATATTTCCTCTCTAGGACAATACTCTCCTCGCATCATGTTCTTGAATTCTTCCCAGTTCATAGCATTTGCCAATTCCAACCCAAGAATTTGCACATTAGAGTTCCACCAGGTGATGGCGGAATCTTGCAATGTTCCAGCAGCAAACTTGACCCTGCTGGCTGGTGGACCGTTACACATCTCGAAAGCTGATTCTGCCTTCTCGGCCCAACGCAGGAAACCTATGGCTCCCTTAGTTCCGTCAAATGAATTAGGCTTGCAGTCTAGGTAGTTCTTGAAAGTACAGACTCCGGCTTGACCTCTGGCTTGATTCTGAACGTGCGCAGCTAGAACTGTCGCCGCATAGTCATTCAGTAGGGTTTGGAGTTCTGCTGCGGTTAGGTTAATGTTACCGCGACCATGACCAGCGTTTCTTCCAGACATCTAGGTGTTATCATCCTGAGATGTCGTCGCCTGAGAACACGTCCGATTGTGCATCCTCCCCAGTATCTTCCTCGGGTTCTTCCTCAGGTTCTTTTGCATCCGGGGCAATCTCCGCCCCTAGTGTGTCGCAGCGGGCTAGAGCTGTCGCTGCATGGGCTCTTGCACTAAAAATTTGGTCACGCAAATCTATCATCTCTGCTTGCATTTTGTTCATTATCTTCATTTGCTGAACATGAGCATCCTGAACTTCCTTCATGGCTTCGGTCAGGAAGGAAATTCTCTCTCGGACATCGATTCCATTCTTTTTCAATTCTCTCACGTTTGCTCTAGTCGAGTGCATAATGTCAACCTCAAGCTCTAAACAAGAAACAAGGACTGCGAAAGCGCGCTCCATCAAGAGTGTCAGGGGTGGTAGCGTTTTGAAGGATGTAGGACAACCTGGGAGAGGTAGCGGTGGAACTTGCACACAGTAAACGATCCGCTTGCCTAGACTCAAGGTACCAACTCCAGTGACCATTGTCCTCGTACACGTCTCCAGATGGGCGATACCTCTTCGGTGCAGGGGCTGCTAGTGCCGGGACTACTCGAGATGGTAATGAGTGGGAAGATGCGGTTCATTTCCAGGGGCGTGAGACATCGGGTCGGATGATGATGACGATGGCGTCGATATCCTTACAGGATAAGTCGTGTATGGGTTACGCGCGTACGAATGAATGAGGTTAAGAGATAAAGAAAATGAGTAACTAAATATATATCATATCTATATACTTATATGCAGTGCGTAAGATCATAACTAATGGGTCGTTACGGTTATAGTCTAGTATGCATGCAATTCTAGTTCGCTATAACCAATGGCTCTGATACCACCTGTAACACCTTAATTCCTTTGATGAAGCTTGGAAAATACTTGTGTGTGTGTGTGTTCTTGCTTTCGGCCGTCCAAAGGGAGAGGGAGAGAGGAGCCGATCGTTTAAGGGGGAGGGGAGGGAGATTAGGGTTTTTATTAATATTATAATATTAAGCATGTCTCTTGTGTTTAGTATTACACATAACATATCAAGTAACATATATGTTAACACATAATTATCACGTATTTGTTGTTTTGATGTTTGTCGTTTGTTCACCAATGGTTTGAGTCGACTCGTGTGCGTTTCGGTGCAATCCCGAAAGACTACATGTGTAGTGATTGTCATGCGTCATTTAAAACCCTAGTTTAAATGTAATGAGATGTGCGTTATAGATCAAGTGATCTTAAGTTTGAATTGACGGAGTTTGGATTAACGGAGTTAACCTGAAATTGACGAGTGTCACACAACCCGCAAGCTCAAGTTCACCAGACATATTTCCACCAAACAACTCTCTTGCAAACCGTTCAAGCTCCAGTTTTCCTAGCAATGCCGAATCAATATACCTCAACTGCTCCTACTTCTACAATTCCTTATGGTGCCTCAAGTCACGCCAATTAAGCTACTCAACGATCATGAAGACCTTTTCCGTTCCCTTTATCTATATTACCTTATCTTGTCTTTTTCTTAATTACGTATCGTAACGCTATTTCCGTATTTGGACTATTTATCTTTTACCTAATAAATAAAGTTTCCTTTGATTAAATAGATCATTTATTGAAGCCTACTTCTATTTATTTCTTTACCTTCATTATCCTTAACTATTTACAAGCTATCCTTCTTAAACTTTAAATACTTATATCTTTACGTTTAAAAGTCCTCTTAAATTTTCTTTGCTTTATTAAAATTCACTGCAACTTTTGGAATTGTTTTCTAATTAAAACTCCATAAAATTTATGTTTTCTCAAAATCATGTTTTACTCAAATATTTTCTAAAGCCACACAATGGGACGAATCAAGTGGACCATCCGATGATCAAATAATTATGGTCCGGAACATAATTATCAAAGTCCACGCATGGAAATCATGATGCGTAAGATTGTGTCATAATATAGAATTGAAAGTGGTTGGAGTAGCGGTACAAATGTAAAAATGATAAGGACATGGTGGATACGCCGCTGGTACATCCTATATATAAGTGCCCTTATCGGATTTGCATTTGGAGCGTTAGTTTAAGTATTCAAAGTTTTGTCCTATGGTAAAAATTTTTAATTTTATTTTGAAATTTTCCTTTCCTAAACATGGTTGTTTAGAGTATTCTTTAATTTCAGGATGAAATTCCCTAAAGTAGGGGAGACTGTAACAACTTGGATCTTTCGATTATAAACAAATACCAAATAACCCGACCCGTTTTCGTTTTCAGGAAATTTTAATCAATTTAAAAATATTATTTATCTTTCTCTTAATTATTATATTGTTTATTATTATTATTATTATTATTATCATTATTATTATTATTATTATTATTTAAACTTTAACTTTGAAAAATATACATTTTAACCCAAAACTAAACTTTAACCCATGTTTGTTTCCACCCCAATTGTGCGGGGACCAATCTGCAAATCCTCATAATTATCTTATCAAACCCAGAAACCCATTTACCCTAACCATACTCGTGACCCGTTTTGCACACCCAGATGCACGAATCACTAGCTTGGACCACAATTTATGTCTTAAACATGGAAATTGGATTAAAGATATTGATTCCATTACTGAATTCGGCCAAACCGACAGTATATTTTTGTTAATTCGATGATAAACGATTCGGGATTTCCTTATTAACCTAGCCGACACCAATATTCTCTTAATATAAATGATAACGAGCTTTATAAATCAATTAAACTTCAAGTAAGCATCGTCTGACCCTAGCCTTCTTTAACCCTATAACCAATTGATCTTTCATTAACGTTTAATATGCTGTTCTTCGTCATCCCAGCGCCGGATCTCTGTCGATCTAATTGACCAACAATACAACAACGTTTTAGGTAATTTTCTGTACCCTGTTGTTCGTCTATAAACCACGAGAATTAACCCTAACGTCGATTTAATCAACCATTAACCGATTAATCAATTTGATATCTAGGGTTCATATAAAAGTCTTCTTGTTTTTCTGTTTGTATATATGATTTTCGTATCAACTTTTGATCTTCTGGCACCCCAGCTTAGATGGCTTGGGGTGCGTTGGTGTGGTCGTTTGGCTGGAGCCGGGGATGCGGGTTCGAAACCCCTAGCCCATCTCACCCCTTATAAATAATCATTTTATTTAATTGTTAATTAATCTTATAATCACTAGTTAATATTTTAAATACTATAAAAAAATAAACCAATATTTTGTATAAAACCGACATATATATATGTATGTATTAGTTATTTAAATTGGTGGAAGTTTTAAATGATAAATACGTTAACGAGGTTTTTGATGGATAATTAAAATATATTTTGTTAAAATAATTATTGGTAAAATACTTTCTATTGAAATGATTTTTATTTTATTTTATAAAAAAATATTTAATATTATTTAAAACAACTTTGCGATCTATGAGTTAAGAGATTTACTTTTACTGTACTAATATAAAACCAACTTTAAATAAATTATCATTTCATGAATACACTATATAATATAAACATTTTAATAGTAATGGTCCAAAATTTTATAAATATTTATTTGATTATTTTAGTTATAATTATATTTTTTTCATAGTTAAAATATATTAATACTTTCGTAAGAGTATACCCAATCTTCAAATCCCGAACCTCTATCTAGTGTTAGCTTCGTTATTCTATCCATATTTATTTCCTCAATTATTGTAAATAGGATTCTCGTCGGTAACATTCCCGAAGAGCTTCGTTTACCGCTTTTTTTACCTATTCATTATCTCTTGCTTATTTTACTTATTTTTCCACGTTTTGGGGACATATGCGTAAATTATATTTCTTATATATACTTATTCTCAAATCTGCAACTATTGTCGTATGTGTTAACAACTTATACGTTACTTGTTTATGCGCTTACTTACTTTATATGCTTCCGCATTCGGAGAGGTCCAACATAATCTCAGAATAGTATGATCATACGCCAGTCGTTATAGCCTCGTGTTTCTTGACATCTCAGTTATACTTGCCCATTTGGTTAATTTGTTATTCTCATATGACTTGTTGCAATTACTTATTAATATATATACTATATATACATTTAAACTAGTGTGTTGCTACTCAACCTTGTGTTGACAAAACTACTTTATTTTCAACGCATATTCAAGTATTCGTATGATGTGGAGTAATTAGAAGATCAATTAAGGATGCATGCTATAAGAAAATATTAACGAGACAATATTATTTATCCTTTATATTTGTTTGATACATTATTGTTTTGTTTGAATATTGTATGGGTTTTGTTTTATATGAAGTTTAATTAATAGATATTGAAACTTATATTATTGCTTGATAGTAACCTTTGAAAAGTTGTGAGCAATCAGTTCATGCCCCAGCATTTCCGCCGTAGGTTGGGGTGTGACAATGGTGACCAACCTGAACGTGAACCTTACATACTTGAATACATCCCAGAACACCCTATAAACCAACCCAATACACCATACCAATCACAAACACATTCCCAAACATCTGACCAACCACATATCCCAACTTTCCAAATCATACATACTCACACACGTACAATACGGACAAGAAACCCATCACCCTCAACTAGTTAAAATATCATAGAAATCCCACCTCATGAAACTCACCAAACCCAAATTCCTGATCCATTTCCTATCTCACCAATAAACTCCCTTCCCCTGATGCCATACTGAGATTACTTGACAGGCATATGGATGTTTTGATTGAAATTGTGAGTTAAAGAAGGAAAATGAGGAGAACGCTAACTTAGCATCCCAGTTGAAGCAGGATTTACATAGAATTCAAACCCTGGTCAGTGAGGTTGAGAAGACCTCAGCTGCACCAAAATAGGGGGATAATTTACACGTTGTCAATGTGATTGATGATAATGTATTAAAAACTTGGTGATATGTAGCATTTTCAAAGAATTGTGAAAACATTATTTATAGCTACGGGTTTTGGAGAAAAAGGCGATTTTGGGCGATCAAAGGAGATCTTGGCCGATCCCTTGGATCTTGGTGTTGCTTGGCCGATCTTGATCTTGATCTTGGCTGTTTATTCTTGGCCGATCTTAATCTTGGCTGATCTTGGCTGTTTCTTGGTCGATTAGGGTTTGTCTTGATTGATCTTGGCTGATTAAGGTTTGTCTTGATCGATCCTAGGGGGATCTTGGCTAATCTTGGCCGATTCCTTGGGTCTTGGTCAATCTTGATCTTTGTTCTTGTTATTGATCTATTTGCTTGGCCGATCTTGATCTTGATTAGGGTTTTCTTGATCTTGATCCATCTTGATCTTGATTAGGAGTTGCTTGATCTTGATCCATCTTGGCCGATCTTGATTAGGGTTTTCTTGGTTGATCTTGTGCGTTTCTTGGGAAGATCATTGTTGATCTTGGCTGATCTTGATCTTTCTTGGCTGATCTTGATTGATTCTTGGGGAGATCTTGGCTGATCTTGGTCAATCTTGATCTTTTTCTTGGTCGATCTTGATCTTTGGTTCTTGCTCTTGATCGTTTCCTTGGATCTTGGTGTTGCTTGGCCGATATTGATCTTGATCTTGGCTGATTGTTCTTGGCTGATCTTGATCTTGATTGTTCTTGGCCGATCTTGATCTTGATCTTGGCTGATTGTTCTTGGCTGATTGTTCTTGGCCGATCTTGATTAGGGTTTTCTTGGCTGGTTTTTGGTGTTGCTTGAATCTTGATCTAATCCGTGGTTCTGATTGCTTAGTAGGTTTGTGTTGATCACGGCTATCTGTGATAGTTTAGTTAGATTGATACAATCCTATTAACTGATTAAGGACCTCGTGGTTAATCAAGGTTAGGGTTCTTTCGGCTGTTCGTTGAGTGAGTGACCGATTAGGGTTTGTGAAGTGTTTTCGTTCTTGCGTTTGCATGGAGCAGAAGGGTGGTAATGGTTTTGTTGATCGTGTTAAGCAAGGGTTTTCAGCCAATCGGGTAACGAACATTGATGGGGTTCTCCCACGTAGGGGGGCTCTGAAATCTGGTTCGTCGGGAAACCCTAACGCTACGAGTTCGTTTGTTTCGTTTGCTGCAAACACTACATTCAATGCTCCTTTAAATGATGTAATAAACAAAGATGGTGGTTGTTCAGCCGTGGGGAAAAAAGATAGTGGTTGTTCGAATGATAACAAGGTTATTGGTTCAGATTCGTTAAATATTCAACAAGATGGAGGTTTTTCTGCCTTTGTTTCGGACAACAACAAGGCGTTTGGATCTGAATCATTTAATATTCAAAGGGATGTAGGGAAGGAGCAACATATGGAAAATTCGAAGCCTTCGTATATGAGTGTTGTCCAACTTGAAAACAAGACAACTAAGGTAACATTAAGAAAACTAAATGTGGAGTCTACAATGGAAGGAGTTGATTTGGTTATCCCGATTGAATCTGTCAAGAAAGTTAACGATAGGTTTAATAATACCTTGTTTGGTTATTTTCTGGGTAACAGACTTCCTTTTCCGGTTGTTGAGTATTTTGCTAAGAAAAATTGGAACAAATATGGGCTTACGAGACTTATGATGAATGCGAAAGGGTTTTTCTTTTTCAAGTTTCATACGGAAGCTGGGATGATGCAGCTGATTGAAGATGGTCCTTGGATGATTAGGAATGTCCCCATTATTCTTAATATTTGGACTTTGGAGTCAGATTTGGAAAAGGAGGATATACGGTCTGTTCCGGTTTGGGCCAGATTACAGAATATTCCTCTGGGTGCATTTACTGAGGAGGGTAGGTATGCTCGCTTCAAGAATTGGGGATCCGATAAGTATGGATTCTTACACTGCCAATATGTGTAAGGAATCGTGGGGAAGAAGTAGTTTTGCTAGAGTTCAAGTTGAACTTCATGCAAACCAGGACATTAAGAGGAAGCTGGTTGTAGCTGTTCCAAATACGTCGGGGGAGACAAACAAGATATCGGAGATTAAGATTGAATATGATTGGGAGCCCCCCAGATGTTCCTTATGTGAAGTGTTTGGCCATTCAAACACTCAATGCCCGAAACAAGTTCAGGAGAAAATGTTAAATGAAGAACCAACGAAAGTCAATAATGATGATGGTTTCCAGAGGGTGAAGGGAAAGAAAAAAGTTAATACGCAAGTCAAGAAACATAATCTTGTCTATCGACCGGTTACTAAACCTGCTGTGACACAGCCTGCAAATAAACCACCCTCTCAAAGACAAGACACTAATCATCCAGTGGGTAAACCTGCAGCTTCTAAGGCGGTGGGGGTTGAGTCAAAGGAAATGCATTCTGTCCAAACCCATAACCGGTTTGGTAATTTGGTGGACGAACCAGAAAGTGATGAAGATGAGGATGATGTGGAGGAGCTGTTTACGGATGTGGCTAACAGTATGAAAGCGGATATTGGTTCTGAGGGTGCAAGCACACCCGGTGAATTGGGTGCTTAATGGGTACTATTGCTTCATGGAATATAAGAGGGTTGAACCGCCCTCTTAAACAAAAAGAGGTTCGTAAGGTAATCCAAGATAATAATATTCAGGTGTGTGCTATTCTTGAGTCTCACGTACAATTAAACGCGGTTTTTGATGTTTGTAAGAAGATTTGTAAAAATTGGGATTGGACCAGCAATGGTAGTGTTTGTGATAAAGGTACTCGGATTATTGTGGGGTGGAATACGGATTTGGTTGATCTTATGGTTATTGATTATTCGAACCAGGTTCTTCACGTTCAGTTAAAGTTTAAGCTGGATATCAAGGTGATGTATGGTTCTTTCGTGTATGCTGAGAATTGTTATTTGAAAAGAAGGGAGTTATGGCATAATCTTGCTGTTCATAAACAATTCACTCGTGGTAAACCGTGGGCTTTACTAGGAGATTTTAATTGTGCTCTTAATTTGGAAGACAGCTTACATGGTTCTTCCAAAATTTCCACTGGGATGCTTGATTTTCGTGATTGTGTTAAGAACATTGAAGTTGAGGATATAAATGGGGTCGGGCTCCAATTCACTTGGAGCAATAAACCGAAAACGGGTATGGGTCTTTTCAAAAAGCTTGATAGGGTGATGGGAAACTCTAAATTCTTGGAGATTTTTAATGATTCTTCGGCGGTGTTCCTTCCGTACCGGATTTCAGACCACTCTCCATGTTTATTGAAATTCCCCTCTCTTATTAAAGGTAAGCCTAAACAGTTTAAATTCCCTAATTTTTTGATTGGAAAACCGGGTTATAATGATATTATTGCTAACGGCTGGAAAATTGAGGTGAATGGTTATCACATGTTTCGCGTGGTAAAGAAACTCCAAAACTTAAAACATCCAATCCGTTCTTTGCTGCACCGGCAAGGCAATCTCCACAAGAAAGTTAATGATCTGAGAACCCTTCTGGATGCTTGTCAAACCCGTCTTGACATTGACCCTACTAATTTGGAGTTGATTCGGGAGCAGAGTAGTTATCTTAAGGCTTATCATGAGGCGGCTAAAGATGAGGAAGAATTCCTTAAACAGAAGGCTAAAGTCGATTGGTTAAAGCTTGGTGACTCTAACACTGCGTACTTTCACAATTCTTTGAAAATGCGAAACCATAGAGGTCGTATTGATACTATAAGTGATGTTCAGGGCTGATTATTTGAGGGGTCGGATGTTCCTTCGGTGTTTGTTAATCATTTTATGAACATCTTTGGTTCAGATTTGCAACCATTGAGAAAACCGGATAATCAGATTTTTACTACTAAGCTTTCGGCCTCTCAGGCGGAGCTTATGGTTAGACCTATATCCGATTTGGAAATTAAGGATGCTTTTTTCTCGATTGGGAATTCCAAAGCGTCGGGGCCTGATGGTTTTTCCTCGGCTTTCTTCAAAAGTTCTTGGGATATTGTTGGGAAAGATGTTTGTTTGGCGGTTCATGAATTTTTCAGAAAAGGAAGTCTCCTTAAACAGGTTAACCACACTATTATTGCCCTTATTCCCAAAGTGACCACCATTTTGACTCCTAATGATTTTCGTCCCATCTCGTGATGCAACACTTTATAAAAATGCATTACCAAGATTATCTCGGTTCGTATGATGAAGGGTTTGGAGTCGTTAATTGATATCAATCAGTCTGCGTTTGTTCCTGGGCGTAGGATTTCTGATAACATTCTTTTGACCCAAGAATTAATGCATAATTATCACACTAATAATGGTCCGCCTAGATGTGCTTTTAAAGTTGATATCCAGAAAGCTTATGATATGGTCAGTTGGGACTTCATTCGTGATATTCTTTTTGGGTATGGTTTCCACGACAGGATGATTCATTGGATAATGGAGTGCATAACCACTTCTTCCTTTTCGATATCCGTTAATGGGAACTTACACGGGTTCTTTAGTGGTAAAAGAGGTCTGAGACAGGGTGATCCGATGTCCCCTTATATTTTCACGCTGGTTATGCAAGCTCTCACGTTAATTCTGCATCGAAAGGTTCGTATTGAACGATCGTTCCGTTTTCATCGTCATTGTGAAAAATTAAATATTATCAATATTTGCTTTGCGGATGATTTGTTCCTGTTTGCTCGAGGTGATGTGAATTCTGCTAAAACTATTATGGGGGCTCTGAATGATTTCAAAGATATGTTCGGGCTTACTCCGAGTGTTCCGAAAAGTACCGCGTTTTTCTGTAATGTCCCGGACCGCGTTAAAAGTGGTATTCTGAATATTATGCCCTTCGTTGAAGGAAGGCTCCCGGTTAAATACTTGGGAGTTCCTCTTATTTCTACGAGGTTAAATTACCGTGATTGTAAGAGGTTGCTGGATTGTATGGATAGTCGGATTGGAGATTGGAAGAATAAAACTTTATCTTTTGCGGGTAAACTTCAGCTGGTAAGTCTGTTCTGTCGTCCTTATATATTTATTGGTCTGCTGTGTTTTCACTCCCTTCTAGACTTATTGCTGATCTTGAGAAACGGATTAAAAATTTCCTTTGGGACTATGGTCACAATAAGGGAAAGCATAAAGTCTCTTGGGATATTGTGTGTCAGCCGAAATGTGAAGGTGGTTTGGGTATTCAGCGTATCCAGGATGTCAATAACTCTCTTCTGGTTTATCATATTTGGAGTTTAATCAATGTTCGTAATTCGTTGTGGGTTAAATGGATTCATGAGTATAAAATGAAGGGGCGAAATCTTTGGAGCTTGAAGATTCCTAACTCGTGTACTTGGGGGTGGAAGAAAATTCTTCAGTTTCGTCCCCGTATTAGACAGTTTATTTGGCATGAAATTGGTAATGGGAGATCTACTTCAGTTTGGTATGATAAATGGGATGATCTTTGTCCTTTAAGTGATTATATTAACCCGAGAGCTATACATCGGGCTGGCTTGTCTTTAGAGACCTGTGTCAATGATGTTGTTCATCATAATAACTGGGGTTGGCCGCCTGATTGGATTTTGAGATATCCAATTCTTTCGAACTTAAAAGAGGTCAGTATTTGTCCGGATAAGAGGGACAAGATCGTGGTAATGGATGAGAATGGGACTTCAATGAATTTCTCGGCTTCTGGAATATGGCATCTTCTTCGGAGACCGGCTGATAAGGTGTCTTGGGTGCATGTTGTTTGGTTCTCTCAATGTGTTCCAAAACACTCCTTTATGTTGTGGACTGTGCTTCATGATAGGTTGAGCACGCAGAATCGTATTATGGGGTGGAAAATTGGTGGGTATCCAAATCATAACTTGTATTGCTGCCTTCTTTGTAATGGAGAGCCGGATTCTCGTAATCATCTCTTCTTCGAGTGTAAGTTCTCTTCTGAGGTTTGGAGTATTGTAAAAATGAAAGGGAAGTTTCAGGGGTGCAGGAATGGTTGGGCGAATATTCTTCAATGTGTCTCAATTTGGAATGTCCAACTCTATTGATAATGTTGTTAATCGGCTGTTATTTGGGGCTTCGGTTTACGTTATTTGGAAGGAGCGAAACAACCGGCTTTTCAAGAACTCTTTGAAGACTCCTAAGATTGTTGCGGACGAAATCATTAGGGGTACGCGCCTAAAGCTTATGACTCTAAAGTTCAAGAATTCTGAACGGGTTAATCGGGTTCTCGAGGATTGGCACTTTCCGCGGGGAGTTTCCCACCAAATTGATGATAATGGTTGATTTGTTTTTGTTTTGTTTATTTACTTGGTTCTTGTGTAAGCTTTAGCTGTGTTTACCAGTGTTTGGTGGTTTTGGTTTTGTTTACTCTTGTATGGCATGTCATACATGAGAACTAATATGGCACTCTGTCATATTACTTGTACTTTTTGGTTGTGTGGAATGCATTTAACCGGGTGAATCCCTTTACCCAAAAAAAAAAAAAACTTGGTGATATGTATGGAAGTGAGGAGGAGGATGAAGTGGAGGAGAGAGGTGATGATGGTTATGAGGGTGATGTATCTGAGGAGATTGTCCAAGAGTACAGCTTAAATAAAAATGATGATTTGGTGGTGGAAAAGACTATGGTAAATGAGGATGAGAGGGAGGTTGAAGAGATTGTGAATGAGGCTGAAAAAAATGTTGATGATGAGCTGACAGAGGCACAAACTGATAAAATAGCTGAGGCTTACAGTGGCACTGAGGAGATGGTGATCTCAGGTGAAACTGTAGCCATAACTGACAAATATGAGGAGTTAGTTGATGATGATGATGTGACATCAAAAATAAAGGAGGTGGATGAGGAGCTTAATGAACTATTTGATGAGATTGATAACTTCCCACCAACTGTGGTGAGGGAAGTTGGTCCATCCAGACCTGAAACAGTTGAAGAAGAGAAGAGGAGGTTAAAGGGGAATGCAGTGGCTGAACACAAGGGCCAGATGCAACCCTTGAAGCTGAAAAAGATACAATCCAGTGTTGAAGTCTTGTTTGTAGATGAGTCTGCTGAATAGGCCATCAAAAGACATGATGTAATTATTGGTGTATGGTTACAGAGGGAAATGCTTACAAGGTTCTTATCTGATAAAGAAATTGAGGAACAAAGAATAATTCTGGAGGAGGTTGAATTGAACAAGACCTTGATGAAGAAAAAGGGAAGATCCATCCGGAAGTGATAGAAGGATTGCTGAGGTTGCAGCTGATAGAGGAAGCTGACAACTCACTTGCTTTTGTTATATACAATTTCTAGCAAACCAAATCCCCAGAAGCAGAATCCAAATCTCCCGAGCTTGAACAAACCATACCCACTGCTATTGATATGCATGACATTGAAAATTTTGATAGGCAGTTGGTGTCTAACATCTATGATGCCAAAAATATTCAAGATGATATGGTAAAAAAGGCCAGTGAGATGATGAATCAAAGCTTGATTGATGAAATTAGCAAAGATGAAAAGATCTGTCCATCTTATTTGACCAAATATGTGAGGAAAAGGAAGACGGTGATAATTTCCCTGAAGGGGTAATGCCTAAAAAGAAAAAGAACCCTACTCGGGTTGTGCCCGTACAAACTGTGAAGCCATCTAATCCTGATAATGAGCCAAAAATTGATGCCTTAATTGAGTTAACTGACTTAGAAGATGAAGGGGATGATTCTCCTAGAGTGAACATGACTGAAGTTCACATAGGGAATATTCAAACTATGCTTGACGATGCTAAGAGGGAAGATCCCATAATTACAAGCTTAATGAATCATGGGTATGAATTTTAAACTTTGGCTGTAATGACTGATGAAGAGTTGGATGCTCTACTTGAAGAAAATGTCAAAGAACTCAAAAGGTTGAGAGAGAAAAAGAACAAGAACACCCACTTGAGCTATGATGAACTGGAGAGGGTCAACAACTCAATAAAGGAGATGATTATAGAAGAAGAAAAATAAAGATTGAGAAAGAAGGATGCTAATGAAAAAGACAAAATTGATCAGTTATACAACAAGTATGGAAGTAAATGCAAGTTTTTAATTGACCACGGTGTTGGTGTTGAGCAGGTCATGAATATGAACAAGAAAGATGTTGAAGAAAAATTCAAGAAAATTATTGAGAAAATACACTCTAGTTCCAGTACAAGTAAAATACGATCTAGATTAATGACCTTGGCTCAGAAGGAGAAAAAGATGTGGGAGGATGAGAAAGAAGTGTTGTTGGAGAGGTTGATGACAGCAAAATGAGCACCAAAGAAAAATTGAACCTTTATGAGTCTGAGCTTGGGGAATATAATGAGGAGAAGGAAAGCAAGTCAAAACCAAGTAATTTTTCGATAAACGAAGAATATTTGGCGAACAAACTGGGCATGTGAGAAGACCTGTACCCAATTAGAAATATACTCCAAGGGTGTAAGTGTCCCAATACCAACTACCATATCTACACTTCAGCGACAATAAAGGCCACAAACTGATGTGGACCTACCAAAGAAGTTGTATTTTAATGCAAGAACAAAAACTCTGAAAGTCATAATGTTGAGTGGTTCTTTAAAGAACATTTTTTTCAAGGATGATTTTTAGGATTATAAGAAGGAACAATTGGAGGAGATGGAATGGATAAATTTGAATGACTATCAAGGTAGACAGAGGTTTGCCGGACAACAAAGTAATGAACTTTCTAGATATTTGAAAGATCAATCTAGGAAGGGATTTCCTTTATTAAACAAAAAGAGGAAGCTGGAAATCTAAAACTTTGAAAGAACTAAAAGGCAGAAGAAGATGAATGACATCATGATGATTGAAGCTTCTTATAAAATGTCAAGATCATATTCAAACTCTCTGGCCAACATGAGAGAGAGTATCAGTATGAGGCAGCAAATTACCATGCCGAACTATGAGGTCCAGAAAAATCATAGGGTTTCTAAGATAGTCTTCGTTCCAAAAGACCAAACTTTTATCTTAAGAAATTCTGAAGGACTGTCCTTGGACATTATTGAACACGACACTGACTTAGAGTTTCTTCACGTGGATGATCTAGGAGAAAATCAGACGGAATATGCCTTCTTGACATCCACACTACAGGGAGATCTATTTATTTAAAGAGAAGGCTGATGCAGTTAAGTTTGACAAAAGGAGAGAAGCTGGGATCTCAAGAAGATGAAGACCTATTTATCTTTCTGTTTAATTTATTTTGTAATGTCAATGTGACAGAATTCTTCTATGTAAAATTTTCATTAAGTAATGTAATTTTTCTTTAGAAAATATGATGTGTATTTAGAAAAGTGTATGTAACCAACAGGTGTTTTGGTGCAGCTGAGTTTGTTCCAATCTAGAGAGAGATTGTTGGGATGAGAAAATGACTAAGGAAGATTGGAATCGTCTTAACCTCCTTGGATAATGGCTAAGTATGGAAACCGAACAAACTTAGGCATCTGAGCAAGCTTAAACTTAGTCAAGCAAGGTATTTTGCCTAAACGAGCAACATTATCTTCTTGAAGTCTTCCAAGTGTTAGATCGAGCAAGCTACACTTCATAAAAAAGGTTATTCTTCAATTCAAGTAAGATTGGTTTCAGAGCAAACCCTTGACTAAACCAAGCTAAAACCAAGTATTTTGGTGGATCGAGCAAGGTTTGTTTATAAACAGTGGTCTAAGCAAACTTGAAGAAAGTTAATGAAGAAATTACTCTAAGGACTTCTGACGAGAAAGGTTCAACCTCGAGCAAGCTATAGTGTCACCAACATACTTGAACTTGTTTATTAAGTTAAAGAAAAAAAGGTTGAAGGGACCCAAGAAGAAAAAGTTTGTTCGTAGGATATATATCGAGCAAAGTTTGATAGCTTCCTCGGAGAACTGTTCCAAGCACACATAATGGCTATCAGGTCTGCTCGACATGGACAAAAGCTTACAAGCATACTCAAAGACCTGTTTACACTTGTAATATTTTGTAATATGTTTGAATATGTTAAGAATCAATGATTAGGGTTTCTAGAAGGTGTCTGGGTAGGCTTATTTTAAGGAAATTTTAGGGCACGCCTATGACAACCAACACATAGCGAATACTATGATTTGACGGCTGTCTCTTTCCTGAAAAGAATATCTTTGTACAGAAATGTTGCCACAAATTCATAAATTTCACCTAGAAACCCTAATTGATTTTTCATTTGTATCCTTCATAATATTAAATGGAAATATTTTGAGTCTCTTTGTGTGTGTTACATTTTTGTCCGTTAAGAAATTACTTAAGTATCAGTGTTTCCACCATTACTACCTATTGGTTGTTCACAAAAGCTGTATTTCGTAACCTTCTTATCGACACGATTGTGTGGGTTACGAGACTGATTAAGTGAGATAATCTGGACCGACAAAATTTAATGGAGATGGACTTTGAATAGTCGAAATGGGCTTAAGAAGAGATGATGGGCTTAAGGGTCCATGAGATAGAGCGAACAAGTACCCTCTTAAAACCCTTAATCCCTAAGTCTATCCATCTTTCACCTTTCAAAACACACACATGAAGCTCAAGGTTTAAAAGTATTTTTTTAAATCTCTATTTTCCAACTCCAAAAGATGTAGATCAGCGTTAGAAAAAAAGAAAACGATAAAGGGCCGTCAACAAATATCGCATACGTGTTCGGATCTCACTCTATTAATGTACATTATAATTAAAAATGTTATGTATTTGATGTCGATTTCTTATAAAAGTTGGTATGATGTTAAATCAGCTTATATTAAGTAGTAAAGTTGACAACTTGACATATAACAAGTTAAATGGATTAGTTTGTGTTAACCGAGAAAAGTTAAATTCGTAAAAAGGATGGGTAAACTAAGTCGGTTGTACATTAAATTTCGTATGCCAATAGATCAGGATGGAATGCTAGTTAAAGTCTCAAGCTTTATAATAAAAAATCTATTTGGACTAGTTCGAGTTAAGCGAGTAAATTTTGTTCATAAAAAGAATGGGAATGCCCTTTTCAAATGAGAATATTCTTTGCATACGAGAGTACTCTTTGCAAGTAGGAATGCTCTTTGCAAATGTGATTGGTCTTTGCAAATGGGAATGCTATTTGAAAATGGTAATGGTCTTTGCAAATGGGAATGGTGTGCCCATGGATGCCTATCATTCTAAAGAGAGAATTTGACCATAACGGTATGCACACTGAGGAAATGGCCAGAGTTCTACTATCATAGCCTATAATAGCCAGTTATAGGCCCTCAATGCGGATGGACTCTCATTATCGGATTAATGAATCTGATCTATCATAGTTTTAGATATCATAAGTATTCTAAGGAACTATTGGGATGGTTTGAAACAACGATTCAAAAGGAATTTGATTTAAAGAACGTGATGTGTTCAAACATATGTTAAACAAGTCATTTAAGAACATTGTTACTTGTCATTCCCACTTTCTGAGCATATTTGGTTGTTTTAATATAATCTTCATGCATGAAGAAATTAATGAAATGCTTTCTTTTAAAGAAGTTTGGTTATGCACAACTTGGTGGTGAAACAAACCTGCGATCATTCCTTTATGCCACTTGGTGTTGTCATATGTAACATTCAAGCATTTGACATTTATATGAAGATCCAGAACAAGTACAGGTTCCATAAATTTGTTATGCATGTATGGTAACTCAACGTCATATGTTGCGTTGTTTTCTTTGGTTGAAAGTTAAGAGTCTTAAGATGGTTAGTATAATGGTGGTATGCCATATGGAATTATTGATACTTCAGGTAGTTCATCAAACAAACAATTCTAGCTGAATAATAAGAATGTTAACTTTCTTTAACATTATTTCTAGCGTCTTATGAAGCTTTTGATGTTGGTTACCTTACTGATCTAGATTATACTGATGAAGCTCTTGAATAAATTAATGAGGAAGTTGTTGAGGAAATGGACCTCCAATGAAAAATGGCTATATTAGTTGTTCGTACGAAGAGGTTTCTAAAGAAATATTGGAGAAGATAGTAAGTTGGTAATGGAAAGTCAAAGATTATGTTTGACAAAAAGAATGTCAAAATTATCAATGAAAAGGTCACTATGCTCGTGAATGTGTGAAGTAAAAAGAGCCTCATACTAGTTTCACCACATGGGATCAAAATGACTAGACTCCTATAACTATGGTAGCCTTGAACAATGATGGTGTTCATAGGAATACACATGATAAAGAAGTTGTGTTTAATCTGTTGTTGTTTGCTAAGACTGAGGCTAACGAAGGGATAATAATATGGTAAAGGAAGATTTGAATCTTCTCAACCTCCTAAGAAAATGGCTAAGTATGGAAACCAAGCAAACTTAGACATTCGAGCAAGCTTAAACATAGTCAAGGAAGGTACTTTGCTTTAGGAGCAAGGTTATCTTCTTGAAGTCTTCTATGTGTTAGTTCGAGCAAACTACACTTCATCACGCAAAGTTGTTCTTCAAGTCAAGCAATATTGGTTTAAGAGCAAACCCTTGACTAAACCAAGCTAAAACCAAGTAATTTGGTTGATTGAGCAAGGTTTGTTAATAAACTGTGGTCCAAGAAAACTTGAAGGAAGTTAATAAATAAATTAATCTGAGGACTTCTAACGAGCAAGGTTCAACCTCAAGCATGCTACAGTGTCACCAGCACACTTGAACTTGTTCAAATAAGTTAAGTTACAAAAGGTTGAAGGAATCCAAGAAGAACAAGTTTGCTCGAAGGATATATATCGAGCAAAGTTTAATAATATCATGAAGATTGAAGTCTACTTGAAGAAATATTCTAAAGTAAAGATTACTCGGAGAACTGTTCCAAGCACACTTAGTGGTTGGTTACCAGGTTTGCTCGACAAGGACAAAAGCTTACAAGCTTACTCGAAGACCTGTTTACACTTAGAATAATTTGTAATATGTTTGAATATGTTAAGAATCAATCATTAGGTTTCTAGAAGGTGTTAGGGCATGCCTATTTAAGGAACCTTTAGGGCACGGACAACGAATGTTGTGATTCGACGGCCGTCTTTTTCCTGAAAGGAATATCTTTGTACGGAAAAACTGCCACAAATACATACATTCCAACTAGAAACCCTAATTGTTTTTCATTGTATCCTTCATAATATTAATGGTAATCTTTTGAGTTAATTTGTGTGTGTGTTACATTTCTGTCCGTTAAGCAATATTTTGAGTACTCTTGATTCCGCCTATAGTAATCTTTGGTTTTTCACGAAAGCAGAATTACTTAACCTTCTTTTCGACATGTCTGTGTTGGTTATGCGACTTATTATTATGTGTTTAAGTGAGATAATCGGGACCGAAAAGTGGTATCAGATCTGTGTTGCTGCATTTGTGAAGAACTAGTGCTAATTTGTTGGAGAAAACTGTTGATTTTGAAGATGAAGACTGACGTCAGCTGACAACTGTTCCATTGATTTGGGACGTTATTTGCCCCGTTTTTTTTTTCTCAGATCTACTGTTTTATTGATGTTTAAAAGGGCTCTTTACTCAAATTTACATTGATTTCTTTCCTTATGTGTCTAGATCTTTTTATTATCCATCCAGGTTCATCATATCTAAGGATTTATTTCACAAATCTGATTATTTTCAAAAATCTCTTATCATTTAAGTAATTTTTCCTTTCAAAAATCTTTCAAAATACCAAAAACATGATTGGAGCCGTGGATGAATAAGAGGTTTCTACTAACAAGATTCCAAGATTGTTAGGACAGGAAAACTATATAAAGTGGAGAGTTTTGTTTTAGGCTTTCGTGTGCTATAATGATGTAGAAATGTGGAACTCAATAAAAAAATGGACCATATGTCCGTGATGGCACTAACAACAATCAAACTGTTTAAAGACAAATGAAGAAGAAAGATGATAGAGCATTGTCCATGCTGAAACTTGGTCTGTCTTGGGAGATTTTAACAAGTGTGGCTCATCACACTACTACAAAGGCTATGTTTGATGCCATTGTAGAAATGTTTGAGGGAAACACTGAACATAAAGACATCCAGAAAGAAAGATTGAAGCAACAGCTGGATAGATTCAAGTTCAATGAAGGAGAATGGTTGAAATATGTTTTGCAGAGGTTTGTTGCCATTGTCAATGAAATCAGAACCACTAACCTTGCATAACAGATTTTGATCTCAACAAGAAGCTATTGTCATCTTTGTCTGGATAATGGTACACTACAAGCAAGTTCATCAAATGGAAAGCTAATTTTCCAACTTTCAAGCTTGATGATGTGATTTTCTTTTTGAAAGACGCTGAGTATGAGATTGAGAAAAACATGATTAAGGAAGACAAACCAAGCTGCCAAGTAGCTAATGCTCTCATTGCACCTATGGGGAATCTGTCAACTAAAAATCAACAACAGGTTCCCATAATTGAAGAACCAAGTGAGTATGGTGCTGAAGCACCAAGAGTGTTGTAGCAATCAAGGTGGACAGTCAAGATTCAATGTTCATTTGATAGATGAAAGTGATACATCAATGGCTAGTGGACAAGCACCATATGTTGTGAGAAGGCTGCAATGCTGTGAGAAGTAAAAGGTTGTATAATAGAACTGGTAGGTCATTGGGTTCAGGACCAAATGATAGAATTGGATATGACAAATCCAAGGCTATTTGCTACAACTGCCAATTACCAGGTCATTTTGCAGCAAAATGTATCAGCTAATGCAATTCCAGAACAACAATCAACAAAGAAATCGGTTTCAATATAGAACCTAGAATCAAGGTCAACAAAGGAACTTCAACAACAACAACAACTTACAGTAGCAGAATCATCAACAAGTGATCCCACAACAATAACCATTTTAGAGAAACCACCAAAGTCCCTCCAGATGCTCTTGCATATCAAAATAGAAAAAATGCCAATCTGCCAAGAAATCAAGGAAATGTTGCTTTAGCTCAACCACAACAAGATGGTGTGTTTGACTGGAGTAACTATGCTGAGGATTTAGTGAAGGAAAATTTCACATTCATGGCAAAGATTGAAAATGAAGTTGAGTCCTCTTCATCTCAGGTACAGTCAAAACCCACAAATCTTGAATTACTTGATATGAATGATTCTTTGAGAAAGACTGGTAATTTTCAAAGTGAAAGTTTTATAAAAAAAGAAATGAGTATGAAAGGAGTGAATTGATATATGAGAACCAAATTAAAAGCTTAGAACATGAATGTGTGGACAGTTATAACCTTTAGTCCAGATACACCACTGAAATCAAATAATTAAAGAAAATGTATCTTGATGAGAAGTTGAAGAATACTCAAATTCAAGTTGAGGTGGATTTTCTAAAGAATTTGGTGTCAACTAGAAATATATTTGGTTTGCTAAAAAAGATCAAGGAAGAGGATAAGTATAAAGTTGTTCCTCCAACTTTTAATGATAACTACCCATTAAAAGTGGATAAGAAAAAGAGAAATGCTAACCTTGATCAATTCAGAGAGGCATTTGACGATAGAAAAGAGTATGTTGAAAACTAGTGTGTCAAGGGAAGAGTTGGTTGAAGTTCATGAAAAGGGAGAATTTTTGATGAAGTCTAAAGAAACAAAAGTTGAAAATTCTTTTGGAATCCAAATGTCTTTAGATGATCAAGACTATGATTTGCTAAATAGAGATGATTTAAGTGACTCAAGTGATAAAGTTTCAAGTTGTGAAAGCTCAAAGGAAGAGGAAAGGAGTGAACAAGATTCAAAAGAAAAGATCCCTCTACTACCAAAGATGACACCCAAAATGAAGAAGTGTCATGAAAAAATGAGCAGGGAACACAATTCATTTTATCTATGTGGTGAATCAAAGGAAAAGAAGAACATTGAAAGGTCAACATGTAGAGTTCCACAAAGAAGGGAAAGTGTCAAAGAAAACAAGGAAGTTGAAGAAACTATGAAGACTGATTATCTCTTTTTTCCTGTCTATCCAGTTTTCTCTAACCAAGAATTATTTGATGTTGGAGAAGTGGAAAGCATGGTCAAGATACAGAAGTCATAAACAAGATATTCCAATCAAATTGGAAGAAATCAAATTTGTGAAAATCACAGTGTCAACGGAAGAGACAAAGATTGAACAATTAATGCCTTTTGCAATCAACTTCAATGGTCTAATCACACATCAGAAGACTATTGGTGTTGATCCAGCCATACCTAATGAAAGATATAAGATGGGAATCTCGGGTGACAAATTCAAATGTCAAGTTTGGTTCAATATTTGTGATGTCTATGGTCATCACACTAACTCATGTCCGGAAAGGTTCACTCTTGAACCATTTCATGTTCCTGACAACATAAAGTTTAAACAGGATTTTGCATTTTACAAGAGAAGATATAAAGAATACTTGAGCAAAGGTGATAAGATGGCATATGATCAAGTCAAAATTAATGAAACAAATGTCAAGAAAAGTGTTGTGAATAACAATAAAAAGGCTCCAAAGTTGAAGAAACTTAACAGATCTCAATCTGTTAAGTCTCAAACATCTAAAAAATCTGTTGACTCTAATAAGTCAACAGTGTGTGAAAGGAAAAGCAAGCCTCTGAAGAAACTTCTCACCAAAAAGAAATCAAATGCACTTAATGGTGATGAGAAATTTCTGGTGAAAAATGGCTTTGAACGACATGGATTCCTATGGAAACCAAGGTCTGAAGCACAAGTGAAAATTAAGAAAACGGAATTTGTCATTAATGCACAAGCATAGTCCCTTATGCAAATTATTTTTCTGAATCTGGCTATGAATCTGATGATTCATGTGAACTGTTTTATGAGGTTCCCAAACCAAATGCAACAAATGTTAATGTTGCTGATAATTTGCATGCTGCATTGCTTGTTATTAATCACATAACTGAGTCACTTTTCTTTAATATGTGCAGGAACAGTCCACCCAAATGAATGATGTATGGTAGATAGAAAGTGGATGTTCTAGGAACATGACTTGTGACAAGAGGTTCAACTATGAAGAATAAACTTTTTAAGGTGAGCATGTCAATGGTTTACCCTCAAGGATATTCAAATTAGATGACAAGTGCATTTATTTTTAGAAAGGAAAGCAGCACAAATCATCTCACAAAACAAGTGTCATGAACTCAATTGATTAAATACTTGAAATGCTTCTCATGGATCTCTTTGGTCCTGGGAGTGTTCCTAGTATTGGAAAGAAAATATATTGTTTGGTGATTATAAATGATTTTTCAAGATACACTTGGGTTTATTTTCTAAACTCAAAGGATGAGGCTGCTGAATTGATTAAGAGTTGTGTAACAACGATGGAGAATCAATTGGATGTGAGGGTAAAGGTAATGAGAAGCGTGACATTCGTGACAAAACGAGGTATACCTTATTCCTTACATAGCGTGTAAACGAATAATTGGTTAATTCATAGCGATTAAACGAGTAACCGGTTGATACTGATTATGACCCGTATATACACCAAGAGGTCATATATGAGTTATATATATATATATATATATATATATATATTATAGTGACTAACATATTGAAATTTAGTCCCAAGTACGTTTAAAACCATTTAAACGAAAAAGGCTTTGTTTATCAATACGCTATGACTTTAAACGCAATCGTTAACACCAAAACGAGCATTGTCGCATCCGTCATGCCGAAAAAGACTTATGGAACACTTATATAAGATGTTTTAAGCAGTACATGAAAATATTTTGGATTTTTACAACGAGTCAATACGTTTTTTTTATTTTACAAAAATGGGCTGAAAAATACTCGTTCTTGCACTGATTTTCCCACTCGAACTAGTTTTCTTGCGAAAACCAAACCCGAACTAAATTTTGGACCGATATTTACACATGGTTTGGAAACCGAGGTATTAATGGGCTAAAGGGAGGACCAATGCCCCCCCCCCTTAATCCCGGCCGCAAGTGGGGTGGGACCCCCCCCCCCCTTTGTTTCTAGCTTGTTGTATAAGTTATAATACGTAGATATTTTGACACAAAAATCAACCTAGATCAATCCTCTGCTGTTTTCTTCATCTTTCAGCCCAAAAACCTCAAGGTAATAACCATTTTTCATAAGATTTCATGCTTGATTAACATACTTTAAACATAGAAATTTAGGTTTTGATTAGTGCTAAACATGTTTAACCATCCAAAAACCTTAAAAATCAACTAAAATCATTTTTTGATGTTAAACGTGTTTTCAAAGTAGAAATATATTGATTTTTGACCCAAAATACGGATTAGATCGTTAATATAACGTTTTTACGGTTTAAAACTTTGATTTGAAACCCTAACCGAAACCCTAATTAAAAAAGCTGGACTATGGATGATTTATGCTCTGTTTTGTGTTATATTATATGTAGATAAACTAACTTTGTGTCCCAAGACCCAGAGGGTCGATAAAACCACCGAAAACTATCGAAAACCGACAAGGTAATTACCGTATTACTCGTTTAGGGGTTGTTTAGTATTAGGTTGTGACGTGCTTTTTTTTAGTTTGTGAAACTTTGTAGGGACGTTAGGGATCACATAAGCGAGTCCTTGTTCAAATTTGGTAATTTTTCGATAAACGGAGAACATTTGGCGAATTTATTACCGTTTATTAGCGTTTATTTGGGATAAATAGTTAAACTCATGAAACATTTTGAAATTTTGTTTGGGACTCCAAAATGTTATGGTAAGATCACTGGAAATATTTGGGATCATTTGGAGTTGTCTAAGTGTAGTTTGTGCATTTGCGTTTTAGTCGAGTTTTAACAGCCGAAAAATGCACAAAATGATATTTTGGTCCAAGAATTATTTTCTGGGAATGGTACAGGGGGTAGTGTTATGGTATTATGATCATTTAGAAAAATTATCGGATTTTTCGGGAATCATTTGGCATAATGGGGTATTTATAGGTTAATTATAACACATAAAATGACTTTTTATAAATAAATAATTAATTATAAAAATTCTGAAAATATTTTATAAATTTCTACAGATATTAATTTTATATTTACAAAAATTCTTATAATTTATATGTAATTACATGATTATATTAAGTATTTGAATATTTAAATTATATATGTTTTAATGAAACCAACAGTTTTGTGTTTAACGAACAGACTAGTATGTCAAAACCTCAAAAGTTGTCAAATATGATAGTTTTGGATGAATTTGATAAAAATGAACTTTTACGAGATTTCCGAACATTTCGGGTAAAATGTACGCGTTTTGTACAATCAAACCCATATGAAAACAGAAACGAACCCTGCGATCAATCCAGATATCGAAACTATAAACTTCTTTTATAAATAAAATCATTTTATCAAACAGTATATTTAATTAAGTTTGTGTGATCTTACCTATTTTCGAAACGCATAAACGATCAACTTGGCTAGGCACGAAAAATGATTCAATTGAACCAAATTTGGTTTTAAACATTTCATAACATACAACGTCACAATCTAAGACTAATAGCATGTTCTGGGCGTAACAGCTATACCCAGACTAGTTATACAGCCTGATTTAGTTTAAACACTGTACTAGTGTTAACCGTACTATACCGATTATAGGATACGAGCTATAGTCGAGGCATTATACATACTACACTTGTAGCCGATCA
Source organism: Bidens hawaiensis (assembly GCF_021521415.1). Taxonomy (NCBI): domain Eukaryota; kingdom Viridiplantae; phylum Streptophyta; class Magnoliopsida; order Asterales; family Asteraceae; genus Bidens; species Bidens hawaiensis. The sequence continues at coordinate 222,761 of NW_027494372.1, forward strand.
ATACTACGATAAGGTGAGTTTCATGACCCCACTTTATAAACTGTTTTACGAACTTTTTGGGTGGAAAGCGTGTTTATATATACGTACATACTTGAAAACTTGTGATGATGTGAATTAAGTACTAACACTTGAAAGTCCCCACAAACACATGTGATTAACTTCGCACCGGTTACGTGTGAATAGTACTATCAGTTTGAAAAAGCCAACTGACAGGGCCGGAGGGGTATGCTGGAACATGTTAACCCAGTTGTACATTGGCGTTTAATCTTATTACATTCTGCTATGTGGTGTTAGACATAGTACATACTTGGGGCAAAGTGGCTGTTAAATGCCAACGGGAGTGCATGGGCAGGGGTAGCCATGTGTTTTAGCTCGTTTTGGTTTCACTTGTGGCTTAGTATAAAAACATCATACACTTACATACATACATACATACATACATACATACATACATACATACATACATACATACATACTGTGAACTTTATGAACTCGTATACTGATTTTCGTTCGTACTCGTAAAACTTGAAACTCACCAACTAAACGTAGTTGACACGTTTTAACATGCTTCTCAGGTGAGCCAAAGATGGAATAATTGCTTACGTGCTTGGAATTGTTGTGAATAGATACAAGTATATATAAAAAAAAATAACAAGCCGAGAATTGGTTATGTGTTTTTCACTTAGTTTGTAAACTTAGTAACAAACAATGTAATATGATGTAAAGTAGTTTGTTGAGTTTCTTTATAAGCAATGTGGTTGATACCAGAGTTATCCGTTACATTCTCGTATTACGCTTTCACAACTACCTAGTCGGGTTGTGACAAGAAGTGATAATGAGACTAAGATCAAGAATGGGGTAATGGATGTATTTTGCAAAACCAAAGGAATATTTCAACAATCAGTGCCCCTAGAACTCCTGAACAAAATAGACTTGTAGAAAGAAGAAACTCAACATTAATTGAAGTTGCAAGAACCATGATAGCAGATGCTTATTTTCATGTAACATTTTGAGCAGAAGCTATAAACACCGCTTGCTATGTTCAAAATAGAGTCCTTCTCAACAAAAGTCAAGAAAAAACTCCCTAGGAGATTTTGTTCAAAACAAAACCCTTCATCACGTTTCTCAATCCTTTTGGATGCAAGTACTCCTTGTTGAATACAAAAGATATTTAATCAAGTTTCTGTCTAAATCCTTAGATTGTTTCTTTGTTGGATATTCAACACATTCAATAGTCTACGGAGTCTATGTGAAAGACCATTTGAGTGTAATTAAATCTTTAGATGTGATCTTTAATGAAATTCAATTCAAAAATGTTGATGGAGCAACATGGCTATTTGATCTAGAGAAGTTAATCAAATCCTTCCAGCTTTACCCTAAGGATATTGATGATACTTTGTATAGGACAAATGTCCCTGAAGAAACTTTTGAAAAGAACGTTGATTTGGACAAATTATGGTCTAATGTTGCTGAAAAGAATACTGAGTATTCCTTTACTAAGAAAGCGACCAATGATGAATCTGAAGAAGAAGATAGACACAATAATAATCTTGATTGGTCGGAAGATAAGGAAAATCTTGTCATGAATGATGTGCAGCTTGATGACCAGTAAGATCAAGTTCAACAAGTTAATAGACAGTCATCTTTTGAAACTTTTTTTCAAAATTTGAACATTGGAAGTGATCTTGCTTCAACATCACAACAGAATGTTGAAGAAGATGTTGATTTGAACAAAACACCATCAGATTTAGTCATTGAAGAACCTAATATCAATTATTCAAATCTTGATTCTACAATTTCTTCAAGAACAAATTGTTCAAACTTCCTTTGTAGAAAGAAATCATCATGCTGAAAACATCAATGGAGATATTCGTGAAAGTGTTACAAGAAGTGCATCTGAATATGCAAACATTTGTATTTACTTATGCTTCCTATATTAAATTGAACCCAAGAACATTGTTCAGCACTTAAAAGAAAAAAGTTGGGTGGAATAAATGCAAGAGGAGTTGGCTCAATTCAGAAATTTGCAAGTGTGGGAACTTGTAGATAAGCCAAGAGGAAAGTTTGCAATAGGAACTATATGGGTTTTCAGAAACAAAGAGGATGAAAGGGGCATTTTAGTGAACAACAAAGCAAGACTAGTTGCACTAGGATGGTTACCAGAAGAAGGAAAATACTTTGAAGAAGTATTTGCTCCAGTTGCAAGGCTTGAAGCAATCAGAATCTTCTTAGCCTTTGATGCTTCCAAGAACATCAGAGTATTTCAATTGGATGTAAAATCTGCTTTCTTAAATGGAAAATTAGAAGAGGAGGTGTATGTCACTAAACCTCAGGTTTTGAGGATCCTGAGTATCCTAATAGACTGTACTAACTGAACAAGGCTCTAAATGGACTACATCAAGCTTCAAGAGCTTGTTATGATGAGCTGTCAAATCACCTACTGGTAAATGGTTTTCACAGGGGAGCCATTGATAAGATCCTCTTCTACAAGCCAAGAGGAAAGTTTACGTTGATGATATCATCTTTGGATCTACAAATGAACATATGTGTTTGGAGTTTGAAGAATTGATGAAGTCTAAGTATTGCATGAGCTCAATGGGAGAAATTAATTTCTTTATGGGATTGCAAGTTCAATAAAATAAGGATAGTATATTCATTTGCTAATCAAAGTCTGTGCAAGACTTATGAACAAGTTCAAATGTCAAAAAATAAGGGTATTGGATCAGGTTCGCTAAAGAGTCAACAAGATAAGGGTTGTTCAGCTTTTGTTCCGAACGAAAATAAGGTGGTTGGAGCTGAATCGTCTAATATTCAGAGGGATGTAGGGAAGGAAAAACATATGGAAAATTCAAAGCCTTCCTACATGAGTGTTGTTCAACTTGAAAACAAAACATCGAAGGCAACTTTAAGAAAAGTAAATGTTGAATCAACGATGGATGGAGTTGATGTGGTTATACCGGTTGATTCTGTCAAGAAAGTTAAAGAGAGGTTTAATAATACTTTGTTTGGCTATTTTTTGGGTAATAGACTCCCTTTTCCGGTTGTTGAGGATTTTGCTAAGAAAAATTGGAACAAATATGGGCTTACGAGACTAATGATGAATGCGAAAGGGTTTTTCTTTTTCAAGTTCCATACGGAAGCTGGGATGATGAAGTTGATTGAGGATGGTCCTTGGATGATTAGGAATGTTCCCATTATTCTCCAAATTTGGACTATGGAGTCAGATTTGGAGAAGGAGGATGTACGGTCTGTTCCGGTTTGGGTCAAATTACAAAACATTCCCCTGGGTGCCTTTACTGAGGAGGGTCTAAGTATGCTCGCGTCAAGAATTGGGGATCCGATAAGTATGGACTCTTATACTGCTAATATGTGTAAGGAATCGTGGGGAAGAAGTAGTTTTGCTAGAGTACAGGTTGAGCTCCATGCAAATCAGGAGATTAAAAGGAAGCTTGTTGTTGCTGTTCCGGATACGTGGGGGGAGACAAATAAGATCTCGGAGATTAAAGTTGAATATGATTGGGAGCCCCCCAGATGTTCTTTATGTGAGGTGTTTGGCCATTCGAACGCCCAGTGCCCGAAACAAGTTCACGATAGAAAGATAAATGACGAACAAACGAAAGTCACTAATGATGATGGTTTCCAGAGGGTGAAGGGAAAGAAAAAAGTTAATACGCAAATCAAGAAACATAATCTTGTCTACCGACCGGTGGTTAAACATGCTGTGCCACAAACTATAAATAAACCATCCGCTCAAGAACAAGACAATAATTATCCTGTGGGTAAACCTACAACTTCCATGGCTAAGGGGGTCCAGTTAAAGGAAAATCATACTGTCCAAACCAGTAACAGGTTTGGTAAGTTGGCGGACGAGTCGGAAAGTGATGAAGATGATGATGATGTGGAGGAGTTGTTTACGGATGTGGCTAAAGCTATGAAAGCGGATATTTTTTCTGAGGGTGCAAGCACACCCGGTGAATTGGGTGTTTAATGGGTACCATCGCCACTTGGAATATAAGAGGGTTGAACCGCCCTCTTAAACAAAAAGAGGTTCGTAAGGTAATACAAGATAATAATATTCAGGTATGCGCTATTCTTGAGTCTCACGTCAAATTAAACGCGGTTTTTGATGTTTGTAAGAAGATCTGTAATAATTGGGATTGGACCAGCAATGGTAGTGTTTGTGATAAAGGTACTCGGATTATTGTGGGGTGGAATACGGATTTGGTTGATCTTATGGTTATTGATTATTCGAATCAGGTTCTTCACGTTCAGTTAAAGTTTAAGCTTGATTGCAAGGTGATGTATGGTTCTTTCGTGTATGCTGAGAATTGTTATTTGAAAAGAAGGGAGTTATGGCGTAATCTTCTTGTTCATAAACAACTCACTCGTGATAAACCTTGGGCTTTACTTGGTGATTTTAATTGTGCTCTTAGTTTGGAAGACAGCTTGCATGGTTCTTCCAAAATTTCTACTGGAATGATTGATTTTCGTGATTGTGTTAACAACATTGAAGTTGAGGATATAAAGGGGGTCGGACTCAAATACACTTGGAGCAATAAACCGAAAACGGGTATGGGCCATTTTAAAAAGCTTGATAGGGTGATGGGAAACTCTAAATTCTTGGAGATTTTTAATGATTCTTCGGCGGTGTTCCTTCCGTACCGGATTTCAGACCACTCTCCATGTCTATTGAAATTCCCCTCTCTTATTAAAGGTAAGCCTAAACCGTTTAAATTCCCTAATTTCTTGATTGAAAAACCGGGTTATCATGATATTATTGCTAAAGGCTGGAATATTGAGGTGAACGGGTATCACATGTTTCGCGTGGTAAAGAAACTCCAGAACTTAAAACACCCTATTCGTTCTTTGCTGTACCGGCAAGGCAATCTCCATAAGAAAGTTACTGACCTAAGAACCCGTCTGGATGCTTGTCAAACCCGCCTTGACACTGACCCTACTAATTTGGAGTTGATTCGGGAACAGAGTAATTATCTTAAGGCTTATCATGAGGCGGCTAAGGATGAGGAAGAATTCCTTAAACAAAAGGCTAAAGTTGATTGGTTAAAGCTTGGTGACTCTAACACTGCATACTTTCACAATTCTTTGAAAATGCGAAACCATAGGGGTCGCATTGATATTATAAGTGATGCTCAGGGCCGTTTATTTGAGGGGTTGGATGTTCCTTCGGTGTTTGTTAATCATTTTACGAACATCTTTGGCTCTGATTTGAAACCATTGAGGAAACTGGATAATCAGATGTTTACTACTAAACTCTCGGCCTCCCAGGCGGAGTTTATGATTAGACCTATCTCCGATTTGGAAATCAAGGATGCGGTTTTCTCTATTGAGAATTCCAAAGCGCCGGGACCTGATGGTTTTTCCTCGGCCTTTTTCAAGAGTTCTTGGGATATTGTTGGGAAAGATGTGTGTTTGGCGGTTCGTGAATTTTTCAGCAGAGGAAGTCTCCTTAAACAGGTAAACCACACCATTATTGCCCTTATTCCTAAAGTGACTAATATTGTGACTCCGAATGATTTTCGTCCCATCTCGTGCTGCAACACTTTATATAAATGCATTACCAAGATTATCTCGGTTCGTATGATGAAGGGGTTGGAGTCGTTAATTGATATTAATCAGTCAGCGTTTGTGCCTGGGCGTAGGATTTCTGATAATATCCTTTTGACCCAAGAATTAATGCATAATTACCACACTAATACAGGTCCGCCTAGATGTGCTTTTAAAGTTGATATCCAGAAAGCCTATGATACGGTCAGTTGGGACTTCATACGTGATATTCTTTTTGGGTATGGTTTCCACGATAAGATGATTCAGTGGATAATGGACTGCATAACCACTTCTTCTTTTTCGATAGCAGTTAATGGGAATTTACACGGGTTCTTTAGTGGTAAAAGAGGTCTGAGACAGGGTGATCCGATGTCCCCTTATATTTTCACGCTGGTTATGCAAGCTCTCACGTTGATTCTGCATCGAAAGGTTCGTATTGATGGATCGTTCCGTTTTCATCGATGTTGTGAAAAGTTAAATATTATCAACATTTGCTTTGCGGATGATTTGTTCCTGTTTGCTCGTGGTGATGTGAATTCTGCTAAAATTATTATGGGGGCTCTGAATGATTTCAAAGATATGTCCGGGCTTACTCCGAGTGTTCCGAAAAGTACCGCGTTTTTCTGTAATGTCCCGGACCGTGTTAAAGGTGGTATTTTGAATATTATGCCCTTTGTTGAAGGAAGGCTCCCGGTTAAATACTTGGGGGTTCCTCTTATATCCACGAGGTTAAATTACCGGGATTGTAAGAGGTTGCTGGATTGTATGGATAGTCGGATTGGAGATTGGAAGAATAAAACTTTATCTTTTGCGGGTAAATTGCAGCTGGTCAGGTCTGTTCTTTCGTCTTTATATATTTATTGGGCTGCTGTGTTTTCTCTCCCTTCTAGACTTATTGCTGATCTTGAGAAACGGATTAAAAACTTTCTTTGGGATTATGGTCAAAATAAGGGAAAGCATAAAGTCTCTTGGGATATTGTGTGTCGGCCGAAGTGTGAAGGTGGTTTGGGTATCCGGCGTATACGGGATGTCAATAACTCTCTGCTGGTTTATCATATTTGGAGCTTAATCAATGTGCGTAACTCGTTGTGGGTTAAATGGATTTATGAGTATAAAATGAAGGGGCGAAATTTTTGGAGCTTGCAGATTCCTAACTCGTGTACGTGGGGATGGAGGAAAATTCTTCAGTTCCGTCCTCAGATTAGAAAATTTATATGGCATGAAATTGGGAATGGGAGATCTACTTCAGTTTGGTATGATAAGTGGGATGAGATTTGTCCTTTAATTGAATATATTAACCCTAGAGCTATTCATCGTGCTGGCTTGTCTTTAGAGACCTGTGTCAGTGATGTTGTTCATCATAATAACTGGGGTTGGCCGCCTGATTGGATTTTGAGGTATCCAATTCTTTTGAACCTAAAAGAAGTCAGCATTTGTCCGGATGAGAGGGACAAGATCGTGGTAATGGATGAGAATGGGACTTCAATGAATTTCTCGGCGTCTGGAATTTGGAATCTTATTCGGAGACCGGCTGATAAGGTGTCTTGGGTGCATGTTGTTTGGTTCTCTCAATGTGTTCCAAAACACTCCTTTATGTTGTGGATTGTGCTTCATGATAGGTTGAGCACGCAGAATCGTATTATGGGATGGAAAATTGGTGGGTATCCAAATTATAACTTGTATTGCTGCCCTCTTTGTAATGGAGAGCCGGATTCTCGTAACCACCTCTTCTTTGAGTGTAAGTTCTCTGCTGAGGTTTGGAGTATTGTAAGAATGAAAGGGAAGTTTCAGGGATGTAGGAATGGTTGGGCGAATATTCTTCAATATGTGTCTCAATTTGGAATGTCCAACTCTATTGAAAATGTTGTTAATCGGCTGCTATTTGGGGCTTCGGTTTACGTTATCTGGAAGGAGCGAAACAACCGGCTTTTCAAGAACTCTTTGAAGACTCCGAAGATGGTTGCGGACGAAATCATTAGGGGGACGCGCCTAAAGCTTATGACTCTAAAGTTCAAGAATTCTGAACGGGTTAATCGGGTTCTCGAGGATTGGCACTTTCCGCGGGGAGTTTCCCACCAGATTGATGATAATGGTTGATTTGTTTTAGTTTTGTTTATTTACATTGTTCTTGTGTAAGCTTTGGCTGTGTTTACCAATGTTTGGTGGTTTTGGTCTGTTTACTCTTGTATGGCATGTCATACATGAGAACTAATATGGCACTCTGTCATATTACTTGTACTTTTTGATTGTGTGGAATGCATTTAACCGGGTGAATCCCTTTACCCAAAAAAAAGTTCAAATGTCAAGACTTGAAGACCGCTTCTACTCCAATAGACACACATGAGAAGATGATAGCTGGCGAAAAGGAGGAGCCTGTTGATGAACATGAATATAGAGCTAAAATTGGATCCTTGACCTTACTACTTCAAGACCTGACATTATGTTTGCCCTGTGTGTGTGTGTGTGTGCAAGATTCCAATCATGTCCAAAAGTGTCTCATATGACTGCTGTCAAGAGGATCTTTAGATATTTGAAAGGGAAACCTGATTTAGAGATATGGTATTCTAAGAACCATGACTTTGATCTACTTGCATACACTGATAGTGATTATGATGGCTGCAACATGAGTACGAAGGCTACATCACGTGGATATCAATTCTTGGGAGACAAGCTAGTGTCATGGCAATGTAAGAAGCAAAAAACTATGTCAATCTCTACTACTGATACTGAATACATTGCTGCATCTGCCTGCTATGCACAAGTCTTTGGATTCAAAATCAACTGCTGGACTATGGTTTGAATTACTTGATCACTCCTATTTTCATTGATAATACTGCTGCTTTGTTCATAGTTAAGAATCCAGCTCAACACTCTAAGACCATGCACAACGAAATCAGGCACCATTTCATAGAGATTGTTGTGAAAAAGGTCTAATAGAAATGAAAACAGTTGATACTAGTGACAACTTGGTAGATTTATTCACCAAGCCACTAGATAAAACAAAATTTCAGTTTCTGTTAAAAGCATTAGGGATCAACTCCGATGAAGTATGATTAATGATGTGTGATCAATGTGCTAACTAACTATTTTTTTAAAGGTCTTGATGATTGAATTTTGTTTTACCTGTGAATATGTGTTTCTGCTTAACCGATATGTACTTTGAATCACTATATGTGTGAATTAGGTGTCTATGATGCTTAGGTTTTGATTTCAGTAACTATTGATGATATCTTGATAATCATATGATTTGAATTGATGAATTAGTATGCTTATTTGATATCTTGAGTATGTTTAATAATTTGATATGATGATGTGCTTAGGAGAGGATAAACTCTACATAATTAGTCTTGGTTGAACATTATGTTAGTCTGATTGTGTTAATGAATAACATTCATGTTCTAACTATTCTTTAATATGATACTGATTGCTTGTGTCAATACTGTGATATGTTTTTAAAAGTTATATGGTGAAAGGAACATTTTTCAAAAGAAGTTTTACAAATAAAATCATTTTTGACAAACTGAGCAAGTTGATGGTGTAGAGAAATGATAAGATTTTCAGTTCAAGCTTTATAAAAGCTTAAAAGGTTTTCAATGAAAATTTATCCAACCTTTGAGAAATGATAGCAGATTGATTATTTATGTCAATCATATGGATTTAATAGGCTAAAAAGACAATTAGTGCAACCATTAATAAGTATGGTTGTTTTCCATGATGTGTAAAAACTGAGGTGATATAAACATAATGCATATGCGAAGCTTAATGTGGAGATACATTGTTGAATATGCATGTTTCAAAATAAATCTCTTCGAATGATAGGAAGAAAAGTGATTATCTAGTCATACACGAGCCTGTTGGTATTTGGTCAATCTTATAAATATGACAAAGAACAAATGTGAGAAAAAACGTTCTATCTGTTGGAATCAGTCTGCCCAAGATACATATTATAGTACGTTATGATCCAAGTCGGGTCATACCCAATAACAAGCAAGACAAACACCGACGATATTTGTTTTAAGATATAATGTAATAAATAAATATCAACACTCACCATATTTAGAAAATGGGTTTCTAAATATTTGCACTTGTGTGATAAATAAATTATATGGATAATTTATAGGTAGACATTTTGTAATGTTATTTAAGTTGGTAAAATAACATGATGCATGTTACTTACATTATATCATGTTACATTTTATTATGTAACAAATATAACATAAGTAATTAATTTTAAAGAGTTTAAATATTTAAGAGGGAATATTTTTTTCTCTCTCATCTATTTATTAATACACATTTTCAAGAACATGCATGAGAATATTTTGGCCAAGAGAAGTTTGCAACGGTTGCAACTTTACTCTTTCTCTCTCACATACAAAAGCAAGAAAACACCTCCTTCCTTCTTCATCAATTTCGGCCAAGGACAAAGAAGAACAACAAGGAGTTTACAAGTGTGAAATCCTAGCAAATCAAGGGTGCTTTGTTATGGCCTTGTGGGTATACATGCTTGAGGATCTTCTACATTGAAGACTAGCCATTCAAGATCATTCTCCTCTTCAAGTTTCTTCTTGAAAGGTAGTATGCTAAAACACCCTATGAGTGTTTAGATAGCATGTGTTTCGTATATGGATCCGGGCACTGGGATTATCAATATTGTTGGAATCGATCTGCCCAAGACACATATTTGAGTTGATGTGGCAAGTACGCTATGATCCAAGTCGGGTCATACCCAATAACAAGCTAGACAAACGCCATGATACTTATTATTAGATATGATCTAAGTAATATTAATCAACACTTATGATATTGGAAAATGGGTTTTCTAAATATTTGCAATCGTGTGTTGAGTAAATTTGTGGATAATTTATGTATTTGAGAGATGTTATTTATTTGGATAAATAACTTAATATGTATAAGGGAAATAATAAGAAAATTTGGTTTTGAGTTTTTTTTTTTTTGGGGGGGGGGGGAGCTTGTTTTTGGCCGGCCCCTTCCTCTCTCTCTCTCTTTCCTCCTTTTGTTTTCCCAATACATGCAAACATTGTGATAGGGAGATCATAATTTTTGCTTGTATCACCAATACACTTTCTCTCTCACACACAACTCTCTCCTCTTTCTCTCTACTTCGGCCGAGAACAAGAGGAAGAACAAGAGGATTGGGAAGTGTAATAATCCTAGCAACTTGGTTTTTGTTGAAGGCTTGTTCGAGTATACAAGCTTGAGGTTTTCTCCATTGAATCATCATTCAAACCATTCATCCCCTTCGGTGTTTCTAAGACTTGAAGCTATGTTTTAAGTACCCTATGGTTGTTCTTGATAGTATGTATATCGTATTTGGATCCTGGATTGGGTTATAATATAAAACGGGTTTTATATGTTTTGGTGAACAAGATTTAAAACTAATAATTTCCGCTGCCTTTTTCCTAATAAAAGGGTTTATTTGGACTTTGATAATCTTGTAAAAACCCAACAATGGCATCAAGAGCCGCTTATACGATTACATGCTTCAAAATGGGATCTAAATTTTTCGGGTTTTAGGGAATTCTTTACCATTATGGCCGAAAACTTTAGGCATATTGGTTGCCCCTTGGTTTTTTCAAGATTGTACCACACATGCATGTGGTAAATCTAGGAAAATTGGTCATTCGAACAAAACTGGGTTGTTTCAGCTCTGGCCGAAAACTCTTGGTTAGAAACTAAGGTTTTTGGTCTGGACGAAAATAGCTTAAACCCGAGTTCTCGGTTGACCGAAAACTCTTGGTTGTGAATCATGAGATTTCGATGGACCAAAAACCCGTTTTTGGTTGGACCCAGAACTCATGGTTGTGAACCATGGTTCTCGATTGACCGAAAACATAATTCTCGGTGTTGACCAAGAACACTAGGTTCTTGGCTAACCCAAGTTTTTGGGCCGAAAACTCTAAAGCTTTGGTTTTGTCCGAGAACTCTATGTTCTCTGTTTCTGGCCGAGAACTAAGGGTCAAAGGGGAACCATTATGGTCAAAGGTTGACCTGCTTGTGTGGATGTTCATAACCTAGCCATGATCTTGTGTATATTGAAGTGATATGTTGTGATTTATTCATTGGTTGTAATATTCTTTATTCAGGCATGTAATCTATTTATTTGTTTCAAATTGGTTTGTAATAATAAGTAGAATAGTTGTAATTCTTTTAGTAGAAAATTGTATTGGGATATATTTTGTAAAAGGATATGCAACTACAACACCATTTTGGTTGGAGCCCAAGTGGAAGCCCAAAAAAGGAGAATGGATCACAACAAGAGGTGGCTATTACATACCTTTCGTCATGCTCGTCCCTTAGGAAAGACCTTTTGACACATGTTTCGGTCAACAAGTGTTGTCAACTTTTGGTGGCTATGGTTATGAACTTGTGTTTTTTTATGCTTGTGTGGTTGATTTATGTTTATTGTTTTATCATATTTGGATATGGATGTTAACAATTAAAATCAACAACTTGCATAAAATTGATTCATTTGTAATTATTAAGTGATAAAATTGGTTTTATTAACTATTAATGATTTCATAATAAAATGGGTTTTATTAAAAGGAATTTTGAAAATAGGTTTTCAAAAGGTACCCTACAATTGAATGCATGCAAATGGACGGTACATAAAATAGTTTTCCAATCTAGAATTTTGGAAAACTTTAATCCCTTTTAAGACAAGTTGAACACCATCCTTTTATACGACACTCGAGTCACTTGGGAACTTAATGTGGGATAAAGGTCACCTAACCACTATTAAGAAAACTTGTGTTCTTGAGGTTGATTTACAATACTTGTGGGATAAAGGACACCTAATCACACGTGTGTGTAAGTAGGACGACTTGATTTGGAAACCATGTGAATAGGGTCAACGAAGCATGGCGTATAAAGGTGTTGATGGGATTAAACATGCCAACTAAACATATGATGTTTAACCGATCCCATAAAACTTGAAGTTGCAAAGGGTTGCAATCGTCAGACGTTGACTACCTTGATAATTTAAATAGTATGATAAAGGTCACATAATTACTATTTGAATGAATCGTTGAATTCAAGGTTTTAATCATTAATTGTCTTGGAGACATTAAAGGGTATTAACGATTAAAATTTATTAATGATATCGAAAATACTAAAATTGATCTTGTTAAATTTATAGATGGCCGCAAACAACAACGCACCGAACGCTATTATCCCATCTGTGCATAATCTATCACTGAGATCCATTCTGGATAAGAATCGTCTGAATTATAACAATTTTATGAATTGGTATCAAAACTTGAGAATTGTTCTTAAGTGGGATGAGATTTGTCCTTTAATTGAATATATTAACCCTAGAGCTATTCATCGTGCTGGCTTGTCTTTAGAGACCTGTGTCAGTGATGTTGTTCATCATAATAACTGGGGTTGGCCGCCGGATTGGATTTTGAGGTATCCAATTCTTTTGAACCTAAAAGAAGTCAGCATTTGTCCGGATGAGAGGGACAAGATCGTGGTAATGGATGAGAATGGGACTTCAATGAATTTCTCGGCGTCTGGAATTTGGAATCTTATTCGGAGACCGGCTGATAAGGTGTCTTGGGTGCATGTTGTTTGGTTCTCTCAATGTGTTCCAAAACACTCCTTTATGTTGTGGATTGTGCTTCATGATAGGTTGAGCACGCAGAATCGTATTATGGGATGGAAAATTGGTGGGTATCCAAATTATAACTTGTATTGCTGCCCTCTTTGTAATGGAGAGCCGGATTCTCGTAACCACCTCTTCTATGAGTGTAAGTTCTCTGCTGAGGTTTGGAGTATTGTAAGAATGAAAGGGAAGTTTCAGGGATGTAGGAATGGTTGGGCGAATATTCTTCAATATGTGTCTCAATTTGGAATGTCCAACTCTATTGAAAATGTTGTTAATCGGCTGCTATTTGGGGCTTCGGTTTACGTTATCTGGAAGGAGCGAAACAACCGGCTTTTCAAGAACTCTTTGAAGACCCCGAAGATGGTTGCGGACGAAATCATTAGGGGGACGCGCCTAAAGCTTATGACTCTAAAGTTCAAGAATTCTGAACGGGTTAATCGGGTTCTCGAGGATTGGCACTTTCCGCGGGGAGTTTCCCACCAGATTGATGATAATGGTTGATTTGTTTTAGTTTTGTTTATTTACATTGTTCTTGTGTAAGCTTTGGCTGTGTTTACCAATGTTTGGTGGTTTTTGGTTTGTTTACTCTTGTATGGCATGTCATACATGAGAACTAATATGGCACTCTGTCATATTACTTGTACTTTTTGATTGTGTGGAATGCATTTAACCGGGTGAATCCCTTTACCCAAAAAAAAAAAAGAGAAGAAATCCTACATTTTGTACGATCCTATTCCCGATGAACCTGATGTTAATGACTTGGACGCCTACAATGATTGGTTGAAGTACACCGAGGATACGGTGCAAGTTTCTTGCCTCATGTTGGAAACAATGATTCTCGAGATCCAAAAGGATTTCGAGAATCATGGGGCATATGACATGATCACCAGCTTAAGGAAATGTTCCTTACTCAAGCTAGGGTGGAACGCTTCGAAATGGTTTGAGCGTTTCATGCATGTCGTATGGAAGAAACCTAATCTGTCTCATCTTATATGCTTAAGATGAAAAGCCACATTGATCGGCTTGAGCGGCTTAACTGTCTAGTCACAAAAGAGTTAGCCACGGATGTCTTAACTAAAAGGTTTGAGACATTCGTTATGAATTATAACATGAACGGATGGGACAAGAGCATCGGTGAGCTTCATGCAATGCTCAAAACAGCCGAATCCGGAATGGGTAAAAAGGTTTTAGCTGTTCTTGCGATCAATGAAGGTGGCTTGAAGAAGAGGCATCATCCAGAACCCAAGGAAAAGGTTGCTAGTGGTATTGAGCAAGTCAAAGGGAGGTTCAAGGGAAAGGCAAAGATGGAACCAAAACCGAAGAAGCTAAAGGTTAGCTCCGAGGATCCGTGCTTTGGTTGTGGAGAGATAAGACATTGGATGAGAAATTGTCCAACCAATCTCAAGGAGTTGAAAGCTAAGAGGGATGAGGGGCAAACCTCAGGTACAACTTTCATGATCCATATTGATCTTAATATTATTTTTTCTAACACATGGGTATTGGATACCGGATGTGAAACTCATATATGCAATTCATTGCAAGAGTTCAAAAGAAGAAGTGATTACAAGAAAGGAGATATAAGTCCCTTCATGGGAAATGGAGAAAAGGTTGACGTCCAAGCCCAGGGAGATTATGTTTTGAAGCTTCCAAATGGTTTGGAAGTCATTTTGAAAGACATTTTATATTCTCCTAGTTTGACTAGGAATATTATCTCTATTTCTTTGTTAAGACAATTTGGTTATGATTTTAAGTTTGTAAACGATGGTATTTATGTTTTCATGAATGATGTCTTTTATTTTAAAGCAATGCTATCTAATGGCATATATGATTAGTTCATGATAATACATCCATTGATAACGCGTTGTACCAATGTAGCACCAAAAGACTCAAATTGGATTTGAGTAAGACTTTTCTTTGGCATTGTCGCATTGGTCACACAAACAAGGATCGTATTCATACACTTCAAAAGAATGGTCTTTTGGAATCAAATGATAATTTGACTAATGTGAATATTGTTTATTGGGAAAGATGACCAAGGAGCCCTTTAGTGGAACAAATGAAAGGGCAAAAGACTTATTAGGTATCATACATTCGGATGTATGTGGTCCTTTTAAGACAATGACAAAAAATGGTGAAAGATACTTCATTGCCTTTACCGACGATTATAGTTGCTATGGGTATGTGTTCTTGTTAAGACACAAAGATGAAGGTTTTGAAATGTTCAAAGTCTTTCAAACTGAAGTACAAAATCAACTCAACAAAACAATCAAAGTACTACATTCCGATAGAGGAGGTGAATACCTCAATGATGCGTATGTAGATCATCTTAGGAGTTGTGGGATTGTCTCACAACTCACTCCACCTGGAACACCGCAACATAATGGTGTGTCCGAAAGGAGAAATTGAACTCTATTGGATATGGTTCGATCTATGATGGCTAGAAGCACATTACCTCTATCATTTTGGGGTTTAGCATTGATCTCTGCAGCCCGTATTCTAAATACGGCACCAACCAATAAAGTGGAAAGGACACATTTTGAAATATGGCATGGAAGGGTTCCATCATTATCATATTTAAAGGTATGGGGCTGTGAGGCTTATGTTAAGAACAACACCCAAACCAAACTTGAAAGCCGATCCACTAAGTGTATCTTTGTAGGATATCCCAAAGATTTGATGGGATATTATTTCTACATTCCAAACGTGCATAAAGTGTTTATTGCTCGAAAGGCTGAGTTCTTGGAAAGAAAGATCCTTATGGAAGGAACTTAAAGAATTATGGAACTCGAGGAGGATCGAGAACCACAAGCCGATACACGTTTGGCTGGCACTAGCGATCAACAAGAGATTGTTGAGAATGATCAAATGGTTGATCAAAAGACATAAAACTTTCGCAAAACTGGTAGAATTAGCACCCCACCTGAAAGATATTGATTTTTCATTGATGGATGATATGTGGTAGATTCGGATGAACCCACCACATACTGAGATGCAATGTCAGAATCGGATTGCGATAAATGGCTTGAAGCCATGAACGTTGAGATGCAATCCATGAATAACAACCAAGTATGGTCATTGGTTACACCACCTCTTAACTCCAAACTTGTTGGAAGTATCTGGGTTTTCAATAAGAAATACGATATGCATGGGAACTTGGATACTTGTAAAGCTATACTTGTAGCAAAAGGTTTCACTCAAACTCAAGGGATTGATTATGATGAAATTTTCTCTCCGGTGGCGATGCTAAAGTCTATTAGGATATTGTTTGCCATAGCCGCATATTATGACTATGAGATATGGAAAATGGATCTCAAAACCGCTTTCCTAAATGGACATCTTGAGGAAGATGTCTATATGGTTCAACCTGAAGGTTTTGTCGATCCACAGCATCCTAATAAAGTATGCAAGTTAAAGAAATCAATCTATGGATTGAAACAAGCATCTAGCAGTTGGAATCACCGTTTTGATGATGAAGTTAAAAGTTTTAGATTCATCAAAACGCTGATGAAGCTTGTGTGTATAAGAAAGCTAGTGGGAGCATCATTACCTTTCTTGTATTATATGTCGATGACATACTACTGTCTGGAAATGACATTCCAACCTTGGAAGGTATAAAAGCCTGGCTTGCAAGTTGCTTTTCCATCAAGGATCTTGGTGAGGCCACCTATATTCTCAGAATAAGAATCTATATGGATAGATCGAGGCGGTTGATAGGTTTAAATCAAAGTGCATACATTGACAAAATCTTGAAAAGGTTCAAGATGGACAACTCTAAGAAAGGTTTGGTACCTATTCAAAGAGGAACAGTATTGAGTGCTTCTCAATGTCCAAGCTCAAAGGATGAACAAGACAAAATGAATGGAATCCCATATGCATCTGCTATCGGATCCATCATGTATGCCATGATATGCACTAGACCGGATGTGTCATGCGCTTTGAGCATGACAAGTAGGTACCAACAAAATCCCGGAACTAGCCATTGGATGGCAGTTAAGAGCATATTGAAATACCTTAGGAGGACTAAGAATATGTTTCTAATATATGGCTCTGGTGAGAAGTAACTCGTTGTAAAGGGTTACACTGATGCGAGTTTCCGAACTGATCGAGATGATTCTCGGTCACAATCGGGATATGTTTACGTTCAAAATGGTGGGACTGTCTCTTGGAAGAGCGCAAAACAAGATGTGGTAGCGTTGTCCACCACTGAATCTGAATACATCGCCGCCTCCTTGGCAGCTCAAGAAGCTACATGGATTAGAAAGTTCGTGGCCGATCTAGGGGTAGTCTTTACCATTCAGGACCCTCTAGAAATCTTTTGTGACAACGAGGGTACGATTGCTCAAATCAAGGAACCCAGTGCACATCAAATGACTAACACATTGAGCGGAGATTCAAATACATAAGGGATAAAGTTGAAAAGGGAAAGATATATTCGCAAAATTCACACTGATTAAAACAATGCGGATCCACTCACGAATCTCTTAGAAAGGCCAAAGCATGAAGGTCATACTTGTGCCTTAGGACTTCGATATTCTAGTGATTTGATTTGATGAAAATTTTGTATCTGAATATCAGAACAATTATTATTTTGACTCAATCTTATGGTTTTGGTTATGCTTATGCCTTTGAGTTATGTTCCATTTTAGCATGTTTAAATCCATGAATAATTTAATTATTCTAAACGTCCGTAGTCGATCATATTTGTGGGAACAAATTTGAAGGTATGACTATTATGAACTTGGATTGGTAGATATTCATAAGGTATGAATATAGCAAGGGGTTGCTGCCAAGGTTGATAGATATTTATGGGGTAAATATTGGCTGACCCGCCCTCAAATTTTACTGAATGGAATCCTTGTGATTTGTGGTCATAAGTAAATTTGAGTAAAGGCGAACATCATACTATCCTCCGACCTGAGATACATATTGGGTCTTGATATTCACTAAATATTATACTTTGACTTAGTTGTTCGCTGCTCTGAAATATGTCAGTACATAAGGCTAAGCTCAAGTATAGTACAAGGTGATAGTGAGTGACGTATGTAGTCAATAGGGGATTTTTCCCTCTTATTCGTTGACAGTTAAATGTCTAACGCCTGATAAGTTAAATCAACAGAGAATGATTACTCTATGTCTCTGGATTTAACATAACATTTATGGCAAAAGGATGAATGATGGTTTCACCTAAATCATTTCAAGTGAGGGACTTGAAGGGGATGATGTTATTGAATGGCACTGTGTCATGCGTATTAGGGGTAGTAAACTGTTGTTAGGCGGTATTTGTTACTTGCATCAATCTTCTATGTATCTTGTGCAAGTGGGAAATTGTTGTAATCGATCTGCCCAAGACACATATTTGAGTTGATGTGGCTAGTATGTTATGATCCAAGTCGGGTTGTACCCAATAACAAGCTAGACAAACGCCACGATAATTATTATTAGATATGATCTAAGTAATAAATATCAACACTTATAATATTTGGAAAATGGTTTTCTAATTGTTTGCACTTGTGTATTAAATAAATTATATGGATAATTTATATTTTGAGAGATGTTATTTAAATTGGTTAAATAACATATTGCATGTTACTTATGTTATGTTTTATAACATAAACATTATACGTAAATAAACATTTACTTATGTTATCTTCTACATTGAAGACTAGCCATTCAAGATCATTCTCCTCTTCAAGTTTCTTCTTGAAAGGTAGTATGCTAAAACACCCTATGGTTGTTTAGATAGCATGTGTTTGGTATATGGATCCGGGCACTGGGTTTATCAATAATGTTGGAATCGATCTGCCCAACACATATTTGAGTTGATGTGGCTAGTACGCTATGATCCAAGTCGGGTCATACCCAATAACAAGCTAGACAAACGCCATGATACTTATTATTAGATATGATCTAAGTAATATTAATCAACACTTATGATATTGGAAAATGGGTTTTCTAAATATTTGCAATCGTGTGTTGAGTAAGTTATGTGGATACCGAGAACAAGAGGAAGAACAAGAGGATTGCATAGTGTAAGAATCCTAGCAACTTGGTGTTTGTTGAAGGTGTGTTCGGGTATTCAAGCTTGAGGTATTCTCCAATGAAGACTCGTCATTCAAACCATTCATCCCCTTCGGTGTTTCTAAGACTTGAAGGTATGTTTTAAAAAACCCTATGGTTGTTCTTGATAGTATGTATATCGTATTTGGATCCTGGATTGGGTTTTATTATAAAACGGGTTTTATTTGTTTTGGTGAACAAGCTTTAAAACTAATAATTTCCGATGCGTTTTTCCTAATAAAAGGGTTTATTTTGACTTTGATAATCTTGTAAAAACCCAACATGTATAAAATCGTTATATATCTATTACACTAACAAGATTTAAAACTAATTAATCCGTTGTGTTTTTCATATAAATGGTATTATATGACTTTGATAATCTTGTTAAAACCCAACAATGGGTCTACAACCCAACCAAGCAATAGGTGTTTATTGCACGAAAGGCCGAGTTCGAGGAGGATCGAGAACCACAAGCCTATACACGTTTGGTTGATACTTGCAATCAACAAGAGGTTGTTCAGAATGATCAAATGGTAGATCAAGACACACAAGACGTTCGCAAATCTGGTA
This sequence comes from Bidens hawaiensis, assembly GCF_021521415.1. Lineage (NCBI taxonomy): Eukaryota > Viridiplantae > Streptophyta > Magnoliopsida > Asterales > Asteraceae > Bidens > Bidens hawaiensis. The sequence goes on from NW_027494372.1 coordinate 242,580, forward strand.
GAATTAGTATTCCACCCAAAAGATATGGATTTTTCATGGATGGATGCTATGTGGTAGATTCGGAAGAACCCACCACATACCATGATGCAATGTCACAATCCGATTGCGACAAATGGGTTGAAGCCATGAACGTTGAGATGCAATCCATGCATGACAACCAAGTATGGGATTTCGTTGTACCACCTCTTAACTCCAAACCGGTTGGAAGTAAGTGGGTTTTTAAGAAGAAAACCGATATGCATGAAAACATGGATACTTACAAAGCAAGACTTGTAGCAAAAGGTTTTACTCAAACTCAAGGGGTTGATTATGATGAGACCTTTTCGCCGGTGGTAATGCTAAAGTCTATTAGGATATTATTTGCCATAGCCGCATATTAAGACTATGAGATTTGGCAAATGGATGTCAAAACTGCTTTTCTAAATGGACATCTTGAGGACGATGTGTATATGGTTCAGCATGAAGGTTTTGATGATCCACAACATCTTAATAAAGTATGCAAGTTAAAGAAATCAATCTATGGAATGAAACAAGCATCTAGGAGTTGGAATCACCATTTTGATGAAGAAGTTAAGAAATTTGGATTCATCAAGAACGTTGATGAGGCTTGTGTGTATAAGAAAGCTAGTGGGAGCATCATTACCTTCTTAGTATTGTATGTTGATGACATACTACTATTTGGAAATGACATTCCAAACTTGGAAGGTGTAAAGGCCTAGCTTGGGAGTTGTTTTTCCATCAAAGATCTTGGTAAAGCCACCTATATTTTGGGAATAAAGATCTATTGGTATAGATCAAGGCGGTTGATAGGTTTAAACCAAAGTGCATACATCGATAAAATCTTGAAAAAGTTCAAGATGGAAAACTCTAAGAAAGCTTTGGTACCTATTCAAAGAGGAACGGTATTGAGTGCAACTCAATGTCCAAGCTCAAAGGATGAGAAAGAGAAAATGAAAGGAATCTGATACGCTTCGGCAATAGAATCCATCATGTATGCAATGATATGCACTTGACCGGATGTATTATGCGCTTTAAGCATGACAAGTAGATTCCAACAGAATCTGAGAAGTAGCCATTGGATGGCGGTTAAGAGCATATGGAAATACCTTAGGAGGACTAAGGATATGTTTCTAAAATATGGCTCTGGTGAGGAGGAACTCGTTGTAAAGGGTTACATGGATGCGAGTTTCCAAACTGATCGAGATGATTCTTGATCACAATCGGGATATGTTTTCGTTATGAATGGTGGAACCATCTCTTGGAAGAGCGCAAAACAAGATGTGGTGGCATTGTCCACCACTGAATCGGAATGCATCGCCGCCTCATTGGCAGCTCAAGAAGCTGCGTGGATTAGAAAGTTCATTGCAAATCTAGGGGTAGTCCATACCATTCGGGACCCCGTAGAGATCTTTTGTGACAACTAGGGTGGGATTGCTCAAATCAATGAACCCCGTGCACATCAAAGGACAAGGCACATTGAGCATAATTCAACTACATAAGGAATGAAGTTGAAAAAGGAAAGATATGTATTCGCAATGTTCACACTGATCAAAACATTGCGGATCCACTCACGAAGTTCCTTGAAAGGCCGAAGCATGAGGGTCTTAATTTTTTTAGGACTTCGAATATTCTAGTGATTGGATTTGATCTTTTTTGTATTTGGATATCGGAACAATTGTTATTTTAACTCATTCATATGTTTATGGTTTATGATTATGACTTTTGAGTTATGTTCCATTTTAGCATGTTTAAATCCGTGAATAAGTTAATTTTTCTAAATGTCCGTAGTCGTTCATATTTGTTGGAACAAATATGAAGGTAAGACTACTACGAACTTGGATTAGTGGATATTCATAATGTATGAATATAGAGAAAGGGTTTGCTTCCAAAGTTCATAGATATTTATGGGATATAAATATTGGACTGACCCACCCTCAAATTTTACTACTTGGAATCCTTGTGATTGGTGGTAATAAGTAAATTTGAGTAATGGAGAATATCATAGTATCCTACGACTAGAGATACGTATTGGGTCTTGATATTCATCAAATATTGTGGTTTGACTTAGTTCTTTGCTGCTTTGAAACATGACGATACATAAGACTAAGCTCAAGTGTAGTACGAGGTGATTGTGAGAGACGTATGTAGTCAATAGGGGATTTGTCCCTCTTATTCGTGAGAGTAAGATGTCCAAGGCCTGATAAGTTAAATCAACAGAGAATGATCACTCTGTATCTCTGGACTTGACATGACATATGTGGCAAAAGGATAAATGATAGATTCACGTAAATCATTTTCAAGTGAGGGACTTGAAGGGGATGATGTTATTGAATTGCACTTCGTCATACGTATTAGGGGTAGTATACCGTTGTTAGGCGGTAAATGTTATTTGCATCAATCTTCTATGTATCTTGTGCAAGTGGGAGATTGTTGGAATCGGTCTGCCCAAGATACATAATAGAATTGATGTGGCTAGTACGTTATGATCCAAGTCGGGTCATACCCAATAACAAGCTAGACAAACACCCATGATATTTGTTTTAAGATATGATATAATAAATAAATATCAACACTCACGACATTTAGAAAAAGGGTTTCTAAATATATGCACTTGTCTGTTAAATAAATTATATGGATAATTTATAGAGAGATATTTTATAATGTTATTTAAGTTGGTTAAATAACATGATACATGTTACTTATATTATGTTATGTTACATTTTTTATGTAACAAATATAACATAAGTAATTAATTTGAAAGGGTTTAAATATTTAGGAGGGAATATTTCTCTCTCTCTCATCTATTTATTAATACACCTTTTAAAGAACATGCATGAGAATATATTGGCAAAGAGAAGTGTGCAAAGGTTGCAACTTTACTCTTTCTCTCACAAACACAAAGGCAAGAAAACTCCTCCTTCCTTCTACATCAATTTCGGGCAAGGACAAGGAAGAACAACAAGGAGGTTACAAGTGTGAAATCCTTGCAAATCAAGGGTGCTTTGTTATTGGCTTGTGGGTATACAAGCTTGAGGATCTTCTACATTGAAGACTAGCCAATCAAGATCATTCTCCCATTCAAGTTTCTCTTTGAAAGGGAGTATGCTAAAACACCCTATGGTTGTTTTGATAGCATGTGTTTCGTATATGGATCCAGGCATTGGGTTTATCTATATAAAATCGGTTTTATCTTTATTAAACTAACTAGATTTAAAACTAATTAATCCGCTACGTTTTTCATATAAATGGGTTTATATGACTTTGATAATCTTGTTAAAACCCAATACTATCATCAGCCAAAAGTGGATATTTTTTTACAAATTTTGATTGAAAAACAAACATGAGGGTTAAAACTAGAACTACAGAGGTGGACCATCATTATAAGTCCTAAATACCTTGAATGGATGGGTTGTAAGTCCGTGTTGCGTGGCATGGTAGTCCAACGTTCATGTAAAATCCTAAATATTATAATGTTAAATAAAGAAAGTTACGTTTAGTGATTTCGCGTTATTAATTAATTAATATCGAGTAAAGAACGGATCATGGACTTAGATTAATTAAGGTGGATTAAGTGGTAATGGGCTTTAGGTCCATGGGCTTCAAGAGGTATAAATACCCTCTTAAACCAACCTAAAACCCTAAACCCTCATTTATATCCATCCTAATCTCTACACACTCAAAAACACACACACACTTCCTTATTACTATTTACGGCCGAGAGAGAGGAAGAGGGTGAAACGACCAACGAACATCGAATAACAATAGATCTCTCATATACGAGATAGATACAAGATCTAGAGCCCTTAAGCAAGCTAACCGAGACCGAAGAACGTATAAAGGTAAGCCGTTTTACCTCTAAAGTTTACATTTTTATACACGTTTAGTCTTGAAACTTGAACCTAGAATAGATCGAGTATAAACGAAAGATAAAGTTGTAAACTTGATAGTAAATATGGTGTAATGAACCCGGAAATGGAAACGGCTCGATTAAATGAACCCTTAAACTAGTATTGAACGTTTCGAGCTTAAAAGTCCGAACTTTATGCATTTTCGAGCCAAATATTATTCAAAAACGACCATAGGGTTGATCGCGAGTTGGTTAAATATCGTATCCAAAGATTTCGCGTTAAAACGGTGATGGTTATGGGAGTTTTGGATGAGCCGTAGTTGCTGCTGGGCAACTTCGCCTGCAACTAACTTCGCCAAGCACGTTCGCCCAGCATGTTCGCCAAGCAAGTACACCTGTCTTATATGTTCGCTCAGGCATATAAGTTCGCTCACTGCTAACCTCGCTGAATGTTAACTTCGCCACAATAAGCTCGCTGGCCAACTTCGCTTGTTGTTATGTCCGCCTAACAACAAGTTCGCCAACCTTAAGTTCGCTTGGATGTTAAGTTCGCTGAGGTATAAGTTCGCCAATGTTAACTTCGCTGAACAGCAAGCTCGCTAATGTTAAATTCGCTTAATATTAAGTTCGCCAAAAGTTAAGTTCGCTGAGAAATGAATTAAAATCCTAGTGAAAATGCGTTAAGACAGTTAATGAAAATAAAATTTTTCCAAGCTGACCTGGAGCTGCTGCCCCTTGGACCCCAGCCAGGGGCTCTGCCCCTTGGACCCTGCTAGGTGCTGCCGCCCCTAGAACCCCGCTGCCAGGGGCGCTGCCCCCTGACCCCCGTTCGTTGTGGGTTATAATTGAACTAGAAATGCAATATAGATAGCGATAGATGATTGATACGTGTATTGTTATACAGTTAGCCGTGCACAGCTCAAGAAGGGAATAACAATTAACGGTGAACGTAACCGTGTTCAGGTGAGTTTCTAGCCCCATTTATGTGTTATGTTTTCGGGGCTGTGTACATACTCAATATGTTTGTTAATACGCTTATCCTAATAGATAATTGTATGCCTTATGTGAATAATGTGAAATGTCTGAATGATTGCTTGATGGTACATGAACGATCTTCGGATATTGCACGTACTGTCAGGTTGTAACGCTATGTATAAGGTAAGTATGATATGTATGCTTATGTGTATGAACGTGATAAAGTTAATAAAAGAAGGAAAGGATGGTTGTATGGTTGTATAGTTACGAAAAGGGTACCGAGCCCTAATAATACTCGAGGTATGATGTATGGTTGTATGGTAACGAAGAGGGAATCGAACCCTACTAATATTCGAGAACTAGGGAACCGAACCCGAGTAATATTCGAGGAAAGAGGGTACCGAGCCCTAATAATACTCGAGGAAGGAGGGCACCGAGCCCTAATAATACTCGAGGAAGGAGGGTACCGAGCCCTAATAATACTCGAGGAATGTAGGGCGTAATTCCCTTTATAACGTAAGATATGAAAGCAAGTTAGTACAAAAGAAAGTATGAAAGTATGAATGAAAGAATTGTGTGTATTGTATAATGTATGATTAACTAGAAATCACTCAGCATGGCTGACTTTTAGTATGCACGCAGGTGAGTAGGATGAGGCAGCTCGCTTGAGGGGACACGTGGTGTTGAATAAGAGACTGGCATCGGAAGGCTCAGGGCATGTTATGTTTTAATTACTTAGTTTTCGAAAGACAAGTTGGTTGTTTAAGACAAGTTTTGAATTGTTATGAAATGTTTTGTTAAAGTTTTTATATTCCGCGAATGTTTTTAATTAACTCTGATATTTAGAACTACGTTTATGAGTAAATCCAACACGAAAGTAGGGCTACCGGTAACGGGGCCTTACAGTTCAACCTCAATTGTTTGAAATGTTTTGAAAAGAAAATTTATTAAAAATGTTTAAGTGTTCTGTCATAAAAATATTTTGACCAAATATCAGGGGTTGAAGTCAAATTGGGGTGATCTTGTGAAAGCACAATTAGCTTTGAGAAGAGATATGGAACATCATAGTGCTAAGTCATATACCTACTATTAACTTGCCTATTATGTCATAATAATGCTGAGAATGAAGTATTTAAAGGTGACTTAATCAATATGATCACATATTGAAATCTTTTCATAAAAAATAAAAAGATTTGGAAGGATATAACTAAAATTTGATCTCATTATGCACCATTTGCTCTTAAACATTGAACTTTAATGAGAAAACTGTTTGATGTGAAGTTTAAGTCAAAATTTGATCTCATTATGTTATTTTGAGTAAACTTTAATGTTTTTAAACCTTCAAGTAAACTTAGGTGTTTTTATTTGAAGTTTAACTCATTCAAGCATACTTATTAGTTATTTTCCTTAAAAATGATTATTCATGTATTATCGAGTACACATTGATGATTATTACTTTCGAGTAAACATGGTTGTTTAGAACGACATTTTCATTAAGCACACTTGATGAATATGTGATATTAAATTTTGAATATGCTTTAAATACTTGTTTCGAGTAAACTTGGATGTCAATTGACATCTGTGTTTATCAAGCATACTTCATGATTTTTAAATTGGCTATTGTTTATATCGAGCAAACTTCATGCTTAGAGCACACTTGATTATTAATGAAATAATTCAAGTGTTTTCCAAGCATACTTGCATACTTCAAACTTTTTCGAGCAAGCTTTACTTTGCGAGTACACGTAATGCTCTGAGCAAACTTGTGTATTAAAATTGATATATCAAGTTTTCTCAAGCACACTTTGTACTTTTAAGGTATTGTCTAGTAAACTTTGCTTTGGGGTATACCTGAATGTATATTTCTAAAGATTAGTTAACTTTTTGCTTCTCTAAGTGAAACCGAGTAAGGTTAGCATTACTATGGTATTCAAGTAAGGTTGACATTTTGAAATATCTCTAAGTTACTATTTTGGGATCTTTATTGATCTCGAGTAAGGTTGCCTATTTGATAAATCATACTTAATTGTTTAACTTGTGATTTACTTCTCGACCAATCTTGTATAGTAATCTTCCGTCATTTTATCCACTTAGTTTATTTTTAATTACTTTAAATACCTGAGCAAACTTTTAGACGAGCACGCTATGGAAATCCACTTTATCAAGCAAGCTTTATGCTGGTACATTTAAATTCGGTTTTTGGTAGTACTCTTATGCTAAACGACAAAATCCATTTAAAACCCACTTTCAAATGTGCACAGCGTACACTATAAAAGGGGGACTTATAAAAATTTTCATTTCACCTTTTTCCCTCTTTCTCTCTTCCATTATTGCCGAATTGTTCGTCACCCAGAATCTCAGTCGTTTGTTTAATTTCCAAACCTAAATAGGTCATCCAACTAAATCTGACTCGGTAAGCTTCAACTGAATGATTTCCGACACTCATTGTATGGGTTTAGGACTTCAATTTCATGTTTACTGACTTGTATGTTTTCTGTATGGGTTACTAATTTGTTAAAGAACAGGTTCTTAAAGACTATCTTTCATTTTTCTTCAAATATAACTTAATACACGCTAATGTAATGAACTTTAATGACTAACTATTGTTTTGAATGTGTTTTTTTCTGTGATTGTGTAGAAATGGTGTATTCGTTAAAGAAGAAGCATAATATGTGCCCCTTTCTCCAAGTCAAGTAGGAGAACAGGCTAGTGGAGTTGATGATACAATAGCAACTACGTTCTACGTTGGGTTTTAACAAGATTATCAAAGTCATATAAACCCATTTATATGAAAAACGCAGTGGATTAATTTGTTTTAAATCTTGTTAATTAGATTAATATAAAACCGATTTTACATGTACAAACCCAAGCCCCGGATCCATATACAAAATTACATGCTTACCAATATAAACAACCATTGGGTGTTTGCGAATTATACCTTCAAGACTCCAAGAAATGATGGAGATGATGATTTGAAAGGCTAGTCTTCAAGGAGAGAAGAGCCTCAAGCTTGTATACTCACAAGCATCCAACAAACACCCTTGTATGCTAGGAATTGATGACACTTGCACTTAAAAATATCCTTTCTTGTGGTCTTCCACTTTTGGCCGAAATTCAAAGAGACAGAGAGAGCAAAAAAGGAGATGGAGATATGAATATTTCATGTAATGTTATTGGGTTGTGTCCTACGAAGGATTATAAAGAGAAAATAGATTTACAGAAAAGGGTGGGCATTCCCCCCCCCCCTCTAAATGGTTGGTCCTATCAGAAAATATTTTCTCTTTCTTCTTGGCAACAGGCTAATACCTCATGTACTAGTCTCATGACTAATACTCCATGTAATAGTTGCAGGACTAATACTCCATGTATTTGTCACAGGTCTATTGAAAATTTATGACATTTAACACTTTTAACATGCCATAAGTTTCATGGAATATATCATACCATTATCATATATGTATATTATTTAACCAACTTAAATAATATCATAAAATAATCTCTCTAAATAAATAATCCATATAATTTAATGATTCCTCAAGTGAAAATATTTAGAAACCCATTTTCTACAAATCATAAGTTTTAATATTTATTTGTTAGATCATATCTACAATACATATTATGTTGTTTTTCTAGCTTGTTATTGGGTAAGACCCGACTTGGATCATAACGTACTAGCCACATCAATTATAATATGTGTCTTGGGCAGACCGATTCCAACAATATCCCATTGCACAAGGTACATAGAAGATTGATGCAAGTAGCAAATACCGCCTAACAACGGTTTACTACCCCTAATACGTATGACGAAGTGCCATTCAATAACATCATCCCCTTCAAGTCCCTTACTTGAAATGATTTAGGTGAATCTATCATTTATCCTTTTGCCACAGATGTCATGTTAAATCCAAAGATACAGAGTGATCATTCATTGATGATTTAACTTATCAGGCCTTAGACATATTACTCTCAATGAATAAGAGGGACAAATCCCATATTGACTACATACGCCTCTCACTATCACCTTGTAACATACCTAATCTTAGCCTTAGGTACCGTCATGTTTCAGAGCAGCGAAGAACTAAGTTAAAGCATAATATTTGATGAATATCAAGACCCAATATGTATCTCAGGTCGGAGGATACTATGATATTCGCCTTTACTCAAATTTACTTATGATCACCAATCACAAGGATTCCATGCAGTATTTGAGGGCGGGTCAGTCCAATATTTATATCCCATAAATATCTATGAACCTTGGCAGCAAACCCTTGCTCTATATTCATACCTTATGAATATCCGCTAATCCAAGTTCATAATAGTCTTACCTTCATATTTGTTCCCACAAATATGAACGACTACGTTCATTTAGAATAATTAACTTATTCACGGATTTAAACATGCTAAAATGGAACATAATTCAAAATTCATAATCATAAACCACAGTCATATGAATGAGTCAACATAACAATTGTTCTGATATCAAATACAAAATAGATCAAATCCAATCACTAGAATATCGAAGTCCTAAGGCGCAAGTATGACCCTCATACTTTGGCATTTCAAGGACCATCATGAGTGGATCCACAATGTTTTAATCCGTGTGAACTTTGCGAATACATATATTCCCTTTTTCAACTTCATCCCTTATGTAGTTGAATCTCCGCTCTATGTGCCTTGTCTTTTAATGTGCACGGGGTTCCTTGATTTGTTCAATCGCACCATCGTTGTCACAAAAGATCTCTAGAGGGTCCCGAATGGTATGGACCACCCCTAGATCGGCAATGAAATTTCTTATCTGCGCAACTTCTTGAGTTGCCAATGAGGCGGCGATGTATTCTGATTCAGTGGTGGACAATGCTACCACATCTTATTTTGCGCTCTTCCAAGAGACAGCTCCACCATTCGTAAGGAAAACTTATCCCGATTGTGATCGAGAATCATCTCGATCAGTTTGGAAACTCGCATCCGTGTAACCCTAGACAACGAGTTCCTCCTCACCAGAGCCATATATTAGAAACATATCCTTAGTCCTTCTAAGGTATTTCAATATACTCTTAACCGCCATCCAATGGCTACTTCCGGATTTTGTTGGTATCTAATTGTCATGCTCAAAGCGCATGACACATCCGGTCTAGTGCATATCTTGGCATACATGATGGATCCTATAGCCGAAGCGTATGTTATTGGACATCCTTTGCTCAAAACATATCCTTTCATTTTCTCTTGCTCATCCTTTGATATTGGACTTTGAGTTGCACTCAATATCGTTCCTCTTTGAATAGGTACCAAACCTTTCTTAGAGTTCTCCATATTGAACCTTTTCAAGATTTTATCTATGAATGCACTTTGTTTTAAGCCTATCAACCGCCTTGATTTATCCCTATGGATCTTTATTCCCAAAATATAGGCGGGTTCACCAAGATCTTTGAATGAAAAACAACTCCCAAGCCAGGCTTTTACACCTTCCATGGTTGGAATGTCATTCCCAAACAATAGTACGTCATCAAGATACAATACAAAGAAAGTAATGATGCTCCCACTAGCTTTCTTATACACACAAGCCTCATCAACATTCTTGATGAATCCAAATTTCTTGACCTTTTCTTCAAAATGGTGATTCCATCTTCTAGATGCTTGTTTCAATCCATAGATTGATTTCTTTAAATTGCATACTTTATTAGGATGTTGTGGATCGATAAAACCTTTGGGCTGAACCATATAGACATCTTCTTCAAGATTTCCATTTAGAAAAGCGGTTTTGGCATTCATTTGCCAAATCTCATAGTCATAATATGCGGATATGGAAAATAATATCCTAATAAACTTTAGCATTGCCACGGGCGAAAAGGTCTCATCATAATCAACCCTTTGAGTTTGACTAAAACCTTTTGCTACAAGTCTTGCTTTATTAGTATCCAGGTTTCCATGCATATCGGTTTTCATTTGAAAACCCGCTTACTTCCAACCAGTTTGGAGTTAAGAGGTGGTACAACCAAGTCCCACACATGGTTGTCATGCATGGATTGCATCTCAACGTTCATAGCTTCAAGCCATTTGTCACAATCGGATTGTGGTGGGTTCATCCAAATCTACCACAAAGCATCCATCCATGAAAAATCCATATCTTCCGGGTGGATTACTAATTCTACCAGATTTTTGAACGTTTTGTGTGTCTTGATCAACCATTTGATCTTTCTCAACAACCTTTTGTTGATTGCTAGTATCAACCAAACGTGTATCAGCTTATGGTTCACGATCCTCCTTGAGTTGCACCGTTCTACTTGTTCCTTCAAAAAGGAACTCAGTTTCAAAGAACTCGGCCTTTCGAGCAGTGAACACCTTTTGCTCGGTTGGATTGTAGAAATAATATCCCATAGAGTCTTTGGGATATCCTACAAAGATACACTTAGTGGATCAGCTTTCAAGTTTGTTTTGGGTGTTGTGCTTAACATAAGCCTCACAACCCCACACCTTTTAATATGATAATGATGGAACTCTTCCATGCCATATTTCAAAAGGTATCTTGTCCACTTTCTTGTTTGCTGCCATATTTAGAATACGGGCTGCCGAGAGCAATGCGAAACCCCAAAATGATATAGGCAATGTGCTTCTAGCCATCATAGATCGAACCATATCCAACAGAGTTCGATTCCTCCTTTCGGACACACCAATTTGTTGTGGTGTTCCTGGTGGAGTGAGCTGTGAGACGATTCCACAACTCCTAAGATGATCTTGAAAAGCATCACTAAGGTATACCTCCTCTTTTTGAATGAAGTACTTTGATGGTTTTATTGAGTTGATTTTCTAATTCATTTTGTAATACTTTTAACATTTCAAAAGCTTCATCTTTGTGTCTTAAAAAGTACACATACTCGTAACCACTATAATCATCGATAAGGTAAAGAAGTATATTTCACCATTCCTTTTCATTGCCTTAAAAGGACCACATACATCCAAATGTATAATACCTTATAAATCTTTTGCCCTTTCGTTAGTTCCACTAAAGGGTTCCTTGGTCATCTTTCCTTGTAAACAAGATTCACACTTATCAAATGAATCATCATTTGATTTCAAAAGACCATTCTTTTGAAGTGTATGTATGCGATCCTTGTTTATGTGACCAAGGCGACAATGCCAAAGATAAGTCTTACTCAAATCCATTTTGAGTTTCTTGGTGCTTGATTGGTACAATGTGTTATCAAAGGATGTGTTATCATGATCTAATTCATAAATGCCATTAGACGGCATTACTTTAAATTAAATGACATTATTCATGAAAATACAAATACCATAGTCCACAAACTATAAAACATAACCACATTGTCTTAAAAGAGAAATGGAGATAATGTTCCTAGTCAAACTAGGACCATACAAAATGTATTTCAAAACAACTTCCAAACCATTTGGAAGCTTCAAAATGTAGTCTCCTTGGGCTTCAACAACAACCTCTGCTCCATTACCCATATAGAGACTTGTATCTCCTTTCTTGAAATGTTTATTTCTCTTGAACTATTGCAACAAATTGCAAATATGAGTTCCACATTTGGTATCCGATACCCTTGTGATAGAAGAAATAACATTAAGACCAATATGGATCATGAAAGTTGTACCCAAGGTTTTCTCCGCATCCCTTTTATCTTTCAACTCTTTGAAATAGGTTGGACAATCCCTATTCCAATGTCCTATCTCACCACAACCAAAGCACGGATCCTCCAAGATAACCTTTAGCTTCTTGTCCTTTGGTTTAGTGGGTTCTGCTTTAGTCTTTCCTTTGAACTTACCCTTGACGTGTCCCTCACCTTTAGCAATCTTTGCTTTAGGTTCCAGGTGATGCCTCTTCATCGATTGTGTTTCTTCCATATGACATGCATGAAGCGCTTGAACCCTTTCAAAGCGTTCCACCCTAACTTGAGTAAGGAACATTTACTTAAGTTGGGTGATCATGTCATATGCCCCATGATTTTCAAAATCTTTTGAATCTCGGGAATCATAGTTCTCAACATGAGACAAGAAACTTTCACCAAATCCTCGGTGTATTTCAACCAATCGTTATAGGCATCTAAATCGCCAATGTTTGGTTCGTCGGGAATAGGATCGTCTGTAATATAGGATTTCCTTTCTTTCTTGAGAACCATTCTCAAGTTTCGATACCAATCCTTCAAATTGTTGTAGTTAAGACGACCCTTATCAATTATAGATCTTAGTGATGGCTTATGCATGGGTGGGATAATTACGTTAGGTGGATTGTAGATTGCGGACATCTACATAATTTAACAAAGCTCAATTTTAGTATTTTCGGTATCAATTAAACTAATTTTAGTCTTTAATACCCTTTATGTCTTTAAAACAATTAATGATTAAAATCTAGAACCCAACGTTACATTCACATAGTAGTTAGGTGACCTTTATCCTACTATTGAATTAACAAGGTAGTCAACGTTTGACGATTGCAACCCTTTGCAACTTCTAGTTTTATGGGATCGGTTAAACATCATATGTTTAGTTGGCATGTTTAATCCCATCAACACCTTTGTACGCCATGCTTTGGTGACCCTATTCACATGGTTTCCAAATCAATTCGTCCTACTTACACACACATGTGAATTTAACATACAAGTGGTTAGGTGACCTTTATCCCACAAATATGGCAAACCCACATCAATCTCACAAGTTTTCTCCAATGTGGTTAGGTGACCTTTATCCCACATCGAGTTCCCAAGTGATTCGAGTGTTGTATAAAAGGATGGTGTTAAACTTGTTTTAAAAGGGATTTAAGTTTTCTAAATTCCAGATTGGAAAACAATTTATGTACTTTGCATTTGTATGCATTTAAATGTATGGTACTATGTTTGAAAACCAATTTTCAAAGTTCCTTTTAATAAAACCCATTTTATTGTGAAATCATTAAACTTTAATAAAACCACTTTTATTACCTAATGATTTCTAAGGAACCAATTTTATGCAAGTTGTTGATATTAAGTTTGTTAATTATCCTTATCCAAATAAGATAACACAAAATATGAATCAACCATGCAAGTATAAATAAACAACCACAAGTTCATAACCATAGCCACCTAAAATGACAACACTAGTTGACCGAAACAAGTGTGCCAAAAGGTCTCCCCTACAGAACGAGAATGACACAAGGCATGTGTCGGTGAACTCCCACTTGGTCCCGCAACCAAATGGCTCAAGTGTCCACTTTTGTTTTGTGACTTCTCCACTTTATTTGGGCTTCCTTTTGGGCTCTAACTTCAACTACTAGCTTTCTTGGACCTCCAAGTTTGGGCTTTGGCTATTGGGCTAAAATCCCATCTTTGACTATGAGGTCCATTAAGGCCCAAAACCAAAACCGTAACCTTGTTGCATCTTCTTTTACAAAAATATAGATTACAACTAATCTAATTATTATTACAAACCAATATGAATAAATAAATTGATTACAAAACCCAAATAAATGAATATTACAATCAAATTGAATATTAAATAAATCACAACACAAACACACATCCAAACACAAGGTCATGGCTAGGTTATGAACATCCAAATGCACATCCAAATATGCAAGTATTACATTTCTAAAATGGTTCCCCTTTTAAACCTCAACTTTCGTCCAAGGATAAGAAAACCGAAAGTTTCAGGTTTGTCCAAACAAAACAACCAATCATCCAAATGACTTAATTCTTTAAGATTATCACATGAATGTAAAGTATAATCTTGAAAAAGCAAGAGGTAACTAAAAACCCCAAAAAATTTCGGCCATATGGTGAACCACACCAAAAAACCCGAAATTGTTTAAGATCTATTGAAGCATGTATCCGTATTAGCAGCTCTTGATGCCATTGTTGGGTTTTAAGAATATTATCAAAGTCATATAAACCCAGTTATATGAAAACGCAGAGGATGAATTTGTTTTAAATCTTGTTAATTAGATTAATATAAAACCAATTTTATATGTAAAAACCCAAGCCCTGGATCCATATACGAAATTACATGCTTACCAATATAAACAACCATAGGGTGTTTGTGTATTATACCTTCAAGACTGCAAGAAATCAAGGAGATGATGATTTGAAAGGTTAGTCTTCAAGGAGAGAAGAGCCTCAATCTTGTATACCCACAAGCATCCAACAAACACCCTTGTATGCTAGGATGTGATGACACTTGCACTTGGAAATATCCTTTCTTGTGTTCTTCCTTTTTTTGCCGAAATTTAAAGAGAGAGAGAGGGGGGGGGGGAGATGGAGATATGAATATTGCATGCAATGTTATTGGGTTGTGTTGAGGGGATGGAGATATGAATATTGCATGCAATGTTATTGGGTTGTGTTGTGTCTGAAGAAGGATTATAAAGAGAAAATAGATTTAAACAAAAGGGTGGGAATTTTCCCCTCAAAATGGCTGGTCCTACCAGAAAATACTTTCTCTTTCTCCCTGGCAACAGACTAATACCCCATGTACTAGTCTCATGACTAATACTCCAAGTACTAGTCGTAGGACTAATACTCCATGTATTAGTCACAGGTCTACTGAAACTTTACGACATTTAACACTTTTAACATGCCATAAGTTTCATGCAATATATCATAACCATTATCATATATGTATATTATTTAACCAACTTAAATAATATCATAAGATAATCACTCTAAATACATTATCCTTGTAATTTATTGATTCCTCAAGTGCAAATATTTAGAAACCCATTTTATAAATATCATAAGTGTTAATATTTATTTGTTAATATCTACAATAAATATTATGGTGTTTGTCTAGCTTGTTATTGGGTATGACCTGACTTGAATAATAATGTACTAACCACATCAAATATAATATGTGTCTTGGGCAGACCGATTCCGACGTTCGAATCTCCACTTCTCTCTTACTTAAAGCCCTATCACACAGAAACCACCACTTGGATTTCTTGAACTCTGCTCAATCGGAGGATGATGAACATGGCAGATGAATAGAGGCCGCTATAGCTGGACATGAGATTGAAATCACCGAAAATTTGATAAGGGAAAATCTTTAATTGAATGATGATGTGGATGTTCAGTTATCCTTTTCTACCCAAAGATTGTTGAGGATTTTCCAAGAGACAATGGGGTATCAAGGGAATGTCAAGAGGGCCAATTTCAAAAGGGAATGTTCCCTATTCTGTACAGATTTCTTATACACCATATCATTCAAGATTTTACACCTATGAGGGGTACCTAGACCCTCATGAGCAGGTAAATCTCTAGTGCTACTATTACTATTGTATACAATCTGCCATTCAACATTTCTAGACTTATCTTTGAAGATCTGGTGGTTAATTTATGAAAGGGGATGACAAATTTCTAATGTATCCTAGATTTTAACAAATCATATTCAACATTTGATGCCCTGATCTACCAACCTTTGGCATCACTCATGTATTACAAGACCCGAATCTTTACAGAATAATTGTTAGGTTGGGTGCCACAAGTAACTTTGATCCTGAGGTTGTGTATGATATTCTCTCATGGCTGATTGTTAATAATGTGGAAATCATGGATGTACCAGAGCACCAAGGGTGACTAGTGATGAAGATGAAGGTGATAGTGAAGATGATGATAAGACTTTTGAGTCTGATGATGGTAATGATGGTGGAGGTGATGATAATGTTGATCAAGATGTTGTGCAGGTGAAAGAGATTTTGAATGAAGATGATGTTGTGAATGATGTGATAGCCCATGTTCAGGGGGAGACAACAATGACTGATAACCTTGTTCATACACCACCCAGCTCACCACAAACACAATCACCTTCTCAATTCCAAACCCAAGATACATATATCCCATCCCCACCAACTTCACCACCAATCCACACCCAAACCCAAACCAAAACCCCAACCCAAACCCACACCCAAACCCAAACCAAAACCAAAATACCTGACCAACCAGAACATGAATGCTACATACCTGAATACATTCCAGCCCACCTTATAAACCAACCCAATACACCATACCAATCACCAACACATTCCCAAACACCTGACCAACCACATATACCAACTTTCCAAATCATACATACACATACACCTACAATACAAACCAGAAAAACATTACCACCAACCAGTAAAATATCATAGAAATCCCAACTCATGAAACTCAATAAACCAAAATACCTGATCCATTTCCTATCTCTCCCATATCCTCACCTTCCCTTGATGCCATATTAAGATTCCTTAACAGACATATGAATGTATTGATTGAAAACTTTGATTTGAGGAGGAAGAATGAGGACTTGAAAAAGAAGATTGCTGATTTACAAACCCAGTTGGAACAAGCCTTCTTAGGATTCAATCACTGGTCAGTGAGGTTAAGAAGACCTCAGCTGCACCAAAACACGGAAGAATTGACCTATTACCAAAGCTGATGAAAATGTGGATATTTATCCTTCGAAGAAATGTATGCTAGTGAGGAGGAGAGTAATGATGGAGAGGATAATGGAAGTTATGAAGTTGATGTGTCTGAGGAGGTTTTCCAGGACTATAACTTAAATTATAATGATGATATGGTGGTTGAAAATATTATGGTGAATGAGGCAGAGAGGGAGGTTGATGAAAATGAGGATGATGTTAACATGAATGATGATGTGGATGATCACAAGATTGTAGATGTGGTTTAAAAGGAGATTGATGATGTCCTAACTGAAGTACAAACAGATAAAAAAGTTGAGGCTAACAATGTTACTGAGGAGATGATGATCCAAGGTGACACTGTAGTCCTAATTGATAAAAATGAAAAAATGGATGATGAAAACAATGAGGTGACATCGAAGGAGAAGGAAGTGGGGAATGAACTTAATGATCTATTTGAAGAAAAGGACAATTTTCCTAAAGACTTCCCACCAACTATGGTGAGGGAAGTAGGCCCAGACCTGAAACCATTGATGAATAAAAGAGGGGGTTAAAGGGGAAGGCAGTGGCTGAACATGAAGGCCAACTGCAACCTTTAATACTTAAAAATATTTAGTCTAGTGATGAGGTCTTTTTTGTTAATGAAGCTGCTGAAGAGGTCATTAAAAGGCATGATCAGATTGTGGGTGTGTGGATACAAAGAGAAATGCTTAACAAATTTTTATCTCATAAAGAGTTGGAGGAACATATGGTGTTAACGGAGGAATTTGAGTTGAAGTAGAGGCTAGATGAAGATAAGGGGGAACTTGAGCAAGATGTGATTAAAGGATTGCTGAGCTTGCAGCAGCCAGAGGAGGCTGACAACTCTCTTGCCATTTATATATATAAATTCCAGCAACCCAAATCTCCTGAAGCTGAAGTAAAATCTTATGAACTTGAAATAACTAATCCCACATCTACTAATGATCCTGAAGTTGACAATATTGTTAAGTAGATGGTAATAGATATTGATGGCAAGAAAATTCAAGAACATAGACTGAAAAAGGCCAGTGAGAGGATGCATCAAAGTTTGTTTGAGGAAATGAATAAGGATGATAAAAGGTGGTCGGCTGACTTCTTAAGATATGTCAGGAGAAAGAAACGGTTTGGAGTTAATAATATTCCAGATGGAGCAATGCCAAAGAAAAAGAAGAATCCTATTCATGTTATGCCTATTCGAGCTGTAAAGCTTGATGATATTGAAAATGAGCCAAAGATTGATGCTTTGATTGACTTATCTGACATTGAAGATGAAGTGGCTGACTCTCCTCATGTGGACATAACTGAAATCTACAGAGAAAACATTCAAACAATGCTTGATGAAGCAAAAAGGGAAAAGCCCAAAATTATCAGTCTAATGCATCATGGATATGAATTTGAAAAATTGGCATTATGATTGATGAGGAGTTGGATTCTCTACTCGAGGAAAAGATAAAAGAGCTAAACAAGATAATAAAAAAGAACAAAAACACTCAAAGGTTTCTAGCTTATTTGAGGCTTCACAAATTTTCAGAAAAACAATTAAGCCACATGAGCTATGATGAACTGGAGAGCATCTACAATTTAACAATAGAAAGAATAAATGACGAAAATAAGTAAAGATTGAGAAGGAAAGCAGCCGATGAGAAAGATAAAATCGATCAATTATCTAAAAAGTATGAAGGAAAATGCAAATTCCTGATTGATCATGGTGTAAGTGTTGAACAGGTTACTAGTATGAGCAAGAAGGATGTTGAGGAAAGTTTCATGAAAATCTCAGAGAAATCAAGTCTGATGTTGGTGCTATTAAAAGAAAATCCAGAATAATGAGTTTAGCTGAGAAGGAGAAGAAAAAGTGGGAAGATGAAAAAGAGATCTTATTGGAAAGTCTAATGACTGCAAGAGCTGAAAGGGAGAATGTTCAAAAGATGAGCTCAAAAGAAAAGTTGAACGTGTATGAGTCCGAGCTTGGAAAATACAATGAAGAGATGAAAGGTAAATCAAAACCAACTCAAGCTCCTCCTCTGGTATTTGTTAAAGAAGAACCCCTTGAAAAGTTGAACCTAGTGCCTTGGGAAGATGAGAACAGAATAAAAACTTTGAAAGGGTTGATGATAAGCAACGGTATGGCAGAAAACATCTTTGACAATCTTGGTAAAGCTCAATTGATAGAATTATTTTATACTGAGAAAGAACACTGGGAGTGGTTGGAGGAAGAACAAAGAAGATTACTTTCCTTCTATTGTTGACCAAGGGGGGAACCTACTCAGAACCAAAGATCTACCCCAACTGAACAGTTTGATAAAGAAACAATGGAAATGATTACTACATTAGCCAGAGAAGGGGAGACTATTTGAAGCTGATTATGATGACAAAGACTCAGATTTTGAATATTTTTGAACAAACTGGGCATGTGAGAAGATCTGAACTTCAAAGGAAATACACTCCAAGGGTCTCCACTGTAAGTGTCCCAATACCAACTACAAGATAAACACTTCAAAGACATAAAATGCCACCAACTGATATGGACCTACCAAAGAAGCTGTATTTTGACTCAACGACAAAGACTTTGAAAGTAATCATGTCAAATGGTGGTTTGGGGAATATTATTTTCACGTATGATTTTCAGGAGTTCAAGAAGGAAAAATTGGAAGAAATGGCAAGAATGAACTTGTATGACTATAAAGACAGACAGAGATTTGCTGGACAACAAAAGAATGAACTTTCTAGATATTTGAAAGAACAATCTAGGAAGGGATTTCCTTTACTTAATAAGAAGAGGAATCTGGAGCACTCAAACTTTAAAATAAATAAAAGGCAGAGGAAGATGAATGATATCATGATGATTGAATCATCTTACAAGAAATCAAGAACATACTCAAACCCTCTGGCCAACATGAGAGAGTGTATCAGTATGACGCAGCAAATGACAAGGCCCAACTATAAAGTCCAGAAAAATGGCAGGATTTCTAAGTTAGTCTTTGAGTCGAAAGACCAATCATTTATCTTAAGAAACTCTTATGGGCTGGCCTTGGGCATTATTATGCATGACACTAACTTGGAGTTTCTTCACGTGGAGGATCTTGAGGAGATAATCAGATGGAATCTGCCTTATCAACATCCACATCACAGGGAGATATCTTTATTTAAAGAAAAGGTTGTTGCTATAAAATTTGACAATAGAAAAGAAGTTGGGAACTCAATACCTCGCAATTTATGCGCTTCATCCAATACTAGGTTTCGAAAATTCGAATATCGTGGTACCCAGACTCATTCGATCAAGTATAGTGTACCATCAAACTTCGCTATGAATTCACACTCAATACCTCACAATTTCTCGGTTTTTATGTTCCGAGGATTCAAAGCTTCTCGTTGTGCATCTCATATTCGAGTGGTAAGACTCGTCTGAATTGACAATCCTAATGCATGGATACGAAGTGATTTTTCTCTTTCTTTGCTACTCAAGGCATCAGCTACAAAATTTGCTTTACCTTGGTGGTAGCGAATGTCGCAGTTATAGTTGTTAAGTAGCTCTACCCACCTTTGTTGTCTCATATTAAGATCTTTTTGATCAAATATGTGCTGGAGACTTTTGTGATCAGTGAAGATCGTGCATTTGGTGCCATACAGAGCAAACACCACAACTCCTAATTATAGTCGTGGGTTGTGTAATTCTTTTCATGCACCTTGAGTTGTCGTGATGCATAGGCTATCACCTTATCTCGTTGCATAAGCACTCATCTGAGTCCTAATCGTGAAGCATCACAATAAACTACAAATATGTCCGTTGCTTCTAGAAGTGACAGGATTGGTGCACTACACAACTTTTGTTTTAGTAACGTGAAAGCCTCTTCTGCTTCTTGGTCCAATCATATTTGTTGTCTTTCCGGGTTAACTGGGTTAAATCTTGAGCTATGGAAGAAAATTTTTCGATAAATTTATGGTAATAACCAGCCAATCCTAAAAATTGTCGCACTTCAATGGGTGACCTAGGTGTCTCCCAATTTTTATTTACTTCAATATTTCTGGGATCAACATGGATACCGTTTTGTTTAATTACATGCCCTAGAAAATGGGCTTCTCGAAGCCAAAAATCAAATATAGATAATTTGGCATATAATTTCTTTTTCTTTAGAAACTCTAGGATTAGTTTTAATTGTTTCTCATGATGTTCCTTGATTCATGAATAAATGAGTATATCATCGATGAATAATGTCACGAATTTAAGACCAGAAATTCATAATGGACATATCGAGTTCTGAAAACAATTTTATGAACATTCTCTTCTGCAACTCGTAGTTGATGGTATCTAGATCGCAATTCAATCTTTGAATATTAGTTGGATCCTTGCTACTGGCCAAACAAATCATCAATCCTCAGTAGTGGGTACCGATTCTTAATGGTGAGTTTATTCGGTTCCCGGTAATCGATACACATTCAAAAAAGAGCCGTCTTTAATGTCATGAATAAGACTGGAGCTCCCCAAGGTGAGAAACTCGGTCCTATGAATCCTTTATCTAGTAATTCATGAAGCTGATTGGATAGCCATTGCATTTCCGATGGTGCGAATCTGTACAGAGATTGAGCAATCAAGTGGCATCTTGAACCATATCGATTCTGAATTCAACCTGTCGTGGAGAAGGTAATCCAGGTAAATCTTCCGAAAAAACTTCTAAAAAGTCTCGAACTACGGGAATATCATCTATCTTCCGTTCTTTAGCTTTTGTATCAACTATGTTAACGAGAAACGTCATATATCCTTTGCGTAGAATCTTACGGGATTTCATTATACTAGTGAGTTTTAATTCAGAATTACATTGATCGCCTTGGATAGTCAGGGATTCACCATTTTGGATTCGTAAATGAACTATCTTTTGTGAGCATACTATCTCAACTCCATTCTTGGACAGCCTGTCCATTCCCACAACTACATCAAAAATACCTAATTCGACGGGAAAAAGATCGATATTGAACTTATGGTTTGTTAATTGTCTGTCCCACTCTATCACTAGGATAACTCACTAAATCACTGTCGTAACCAAACACCTAAGTGTCGACAAGAAGGTTAACGACAGCTACTATTTAGTGAAGAACACTAGAGTATTAATGGCGGAAACACTAACACTCTAATTGTTGCACAGTGAACACTAAAGTAACAATCACACGATTAACTCAAAAGATTTCCATTTAGTTTTACGAAAGATACAAAACAAAATCAATTAGGGTATAAAGGTGGAATTTCAGGTTCTTTAGCAGATTTTCGTACAGGATATGGTCTGCCGTCAATCGCAATATTCGCAGGTGTCAGGTGTGTCATAGGCGTGCTTTAAAATATTCCTTTTATAATCCTAGCCCTGACATCTGACATTCCACATTTAGAAACCGTAATCATTGGTACATAATCAAACGTATTACAATAAATGCTAAGTGTAAAACAGGTCTTCGGGCAAGCTTTGCAGCATGTATCTTCATCGAGCAGACCTGGAAACCACTGGACAAACTTTACTTAGAATATTTTTCTTAGAAAATATTCACCTAGCAGACTTCAATCCTCTTGACCATATCAAACTTTGCTTGATATAGTCCTACGAGCAAACTTGTTCTTTAGAAGTCCCTTCAACCTTTTGTTATCTTTATCTTATTATGCAAACCCAAGTGTGTTGGTAACACTGTAGCTTGCTATGAGTTGAACCTTGCTCGGCAAAAGTCTTTTAAGTAATTTCTTGAACAACTTCGTTGAAGCTTGCTAGGACCACTGTTTATTAAGAATAAACCTTGCTAGATTTACCAAAAGACTTGGTTTCATTTTGGTTTAGTTAAGAGTTTGCTAGGAAATAAACCTTGCTTGACTTGGAGAACAACCTTGCTAGACAAACTGAACCTTCCTTGGTTTATAACTTAAGAGGAATTCTAAAAGATAACCTTGCTGGGAAAGCAAAATAACTTGCGAGGATAAGTAAAAGCTTGCTGGGAAGCCTAAGCTTGCTCGGTTTCCATACTTAGCCATTTTTAGAGAGGTTGAAAAGCTTCCATTCTTCCTTTGGACTTTACATATCTCAACACTAATAGAATGTTACAGTTACGTACGACTTCAATGGTTTTCTATTAACTTTCCATTAGCTAATTTGATTGAATATTTAGTATCTAACTTATTAGTTTCTATTCCTAGTAGTGGTTTGAATTGTTTGGAAACGAAGCTTAAGTCGGCTCCGGTATCAAAAGGAACATAAGCATAGTGATTATTGACGAGAAACGCACCGGTGACCACGGATGAGTCCTTCCGGGTCATTTTCGCGTTCATCTCGAATGCCTTGCCTCTGGTGTTTTGACCCTTGAGTTTAGGACAGTCTTTCGTATAATGTCCTATAACACTGCATTCGAAACATACCAGGTTTTGGGTTCCCGAACCGGATGGTGTGATCTTGGCATAACAATCACGAGTTACGTGACCGAACCGGTTGCATCGGTTGCATCTCCAACATTCACCAGCGTGATTCTTCCCGCACTTGTTACATGAGGGCGTCTATCCAAAGCTTCCTCCATATCCTCTTGCGTTAGCAGCAAACATCCTTCCGGTACCATAGTTCTTCTTGAACTGTCTTCCAGGGTTTCCATTCCACTTTCGCTTGAGTTCGCCGGATTTCTTATTCACACTGGCTGGGTTTCGTTCGAGTTCTCGGGTGACCTCTTTCTTTCCAGTGTCTTTTACTATTCACATATGAACTGCATCATCAGTTAACGATTTTTCCAATTCTTTGGTTGACTGGATGGTGGTTGGCTTAGATGAGGTGACCATTCCTCGGATTTCGGGTGCTAAGCCCCAGATGTACCTCTCTATTCGCGCATATTCAGGCGTAACCTTTCGGGGTACTAGTCGTGCCAATGCGTTGAATCGCGAGGTATTCGATTCGTATTCGGCACCTTCCATCTTTAACTTCCAGAATTCGTATTCGATTTTCTGGAGTTCGTTTCTCGGGCATTAGTATTTCAACAATAACTCCTTCAGTTCCTTCCAGGTTAGACATTAAGTAGCGTCTTCTCCTAAATTTTGAATTAAGGAGTTCCACTATTCAAGTGCCTCATCAGGGAATGAACACACCCCATATTTTATTCTTTCTAGAGGGGTGCAATTGCTAATTTTCATGATGGATTCCATTTTTACGATCTATCTAATAATTTCTAAAGGTCCTTCGGCTCCGGTATATTATTTCGGGCCATAACCTTGAAAAGTATTGTATGAGCACCCGTGTACCGTGCTACCTGAGGGATTACCGTTTAGAGTTTCAGTTCTAGGAATCTCTCCGTTTTTGTTATTAGTTTCGTTTCGGGTGGTTTGACTTGGATTACGGTTAGCCTCATGTTGATCGAGTCTCGAGTTTACATGTTAGGCGAATAATTGTGCTAACTCATCTTCAGAATATGGTAATCCGGATGATTGATTTTTAGTGGTTCATCTTGTTTTAGGCGCCATGATTTCTTTTATCATAAAAAACTCTTTTGTTAGTATTGTAAAAAAAATATAACTTAAAGATCAACATATTAATTCATAATCTAAACAACCATACAAAAGATTACACAAAATACAAGTTGTAATACATATTACACCTTAATGTTGTCCACCCACCATAACCTAATTAGTACAAAAGATAACAAGTCTTAATTAATTACACAACAATTAACATCAACTATCAACCATTACTTATGGGCCCAAACTAGTGGAGGCCCATTAAGTAATGAACACATGGCCCAATAACATCGGCAGCATTACCAAATTCAAGCACAGACTTCAAAAACATTTCTATTATCTTCTCCTTGGGCAGCATTACCAAATTCAAGCAGTTTTCTCCTTCTTTGGCAAGTTTGGTAATCATACCCATAATCTCATTATTAGTTGGACCCGCAAGGACAGATCTTTGTGTTCTTGCAATTGGTTAACCCTTGGGTCCACACTGGAATTGCAGTAGATTCCTCTATTCAGCCTCAAGTCTTTCCCACTCAATCTTTTCAATATAGAATAAGTCCTTCAGTTGACTTTTACCAAGGTTGTCAAACACTCCTTCTGCCATACCTTTACTAAGCATCAAGCCTTTGAAGATCTTGATCTTGTTTTCGTATTTCCATGGCTCAACATTTTCAACTGGCTCATCCTTCACAAATACCAACGGAGGAGCCTTAGAACATTTAGATGTTTCAGTCTTTTCATGATCAATTTTTCCTTTTTCAGATTTGTACATGGATAGATTTTCTGATCTGCTCAAGCTTTTAGTTTCACCACTTCAGCCTCTAGCCTCGATTAATCTATCAAATAAATTTATCTGCTTTTCTTCCCATTGTATCTTCTCCTTTTCAGCAGGAGTCGTGATTCTAGGTCTTTTAGTTGATGCTTCAAAGTTGACCTTTCTTGATATTATTTTATGGTGTGTTTCAACCTGCTCTCTGCTCAAATTATCTACAAGCTCAATAGAAAAATCATGTTCAATGAATAACATGCATTTTCCTCCAAACTTGGCATATAATCATTCAAGTCTTTCATTTTGGGTACCAGCCTTCTTCTTTCTTTCCAATTCATCTCTTTTAACAACTTCAACAGTTGTATTGTAGGCTTATTCCAATTCACTAAACTTGATGCGGCTTAGTTGTTTTTCAGAATGCCCATGTAATCTCAAATAAGCCCTGAATTTTTGAGAATCTCTATTCTTTTTCTCCATCTTCTTCTTTATATCCTCAACCTCTTCATCCAGTAATTTATTCAACTCCTCGTCAGACATAGGAACCAGAGTTTCATACTTGTAACCATGATTGATCAGCCCCAAAACCTTCTGATCATTTCTTTTGGCCTCATCCAAAATTACTTGAATGTTTTCCAAGTGTTCATCAGTCATATCAATAAACGGGGAATCCAAAGTATTATCCTCTTCCTCTTCAGATAGGTCATCAAGGGCATCAATCCTTGGCTCACTTGCTTCAGGTTCAACTTTAACTGGATTTGGTCTCACCACTTGAAGAGGTATTGCAAAAATAGGAACATCCTTTACAGGAATCTTCTTTTTTAGGTTCATCATCATCATCAGTTTTGCTATCCCTTTTCCTTTTCCTTGAATATTTCTTTCCATATTTTTCTTCTTCATCTTCCCTGTTCCAACTGTCCCCCTTGTTTGACAAATCATCAGCATATTTTACCCATTTTTCAGATAAAATCTTGGTTATAGACTGACCAACAACTTCAGTTTCCAACTGTTTGTTTGAATCATCATCAACATGTTCAGCAGTTGTAGGGAATGTTCCCTCTTGTTCAGACTTGCTTGATTCAGCTTTTTACAATAACTAGAGCCAGGGAGGAGTCCACTTCTTCAATTTGTTTCAGTTTAATTAGGCTTTCAATCACCTCATGGTCCAACTCCCCATCTTCATTCAAAGTTTTATTAATCTGAGCCTCCTGCATCAGAATTTCTTAATGTTCAATCTCCTGCTCAGTCAAGGATCTTGTAATCCTTTCTCTTTCAGTCATCTCATCCAAAATATAGTCAAGCCTTTTGGCAGCTTGTGCAACACTTTCATCAACATCCAATATGTCATCAATGGATTTTTCATTTTGAGTTTTTAGGGGTTGCATTTGATCTTCATTTTCAGCAATATATTTCCGCTTAACTTTCCTCCTTTTTTCCTTATTAGTTTCCCTCACCACATCCGGTTCACTTGGAAAATTGTCAATCTCAGCAAAGAGATCTTCTATCTACACGTCAATAGTTTTGTCAACATTTTCTTCTTCTAAGACAATATCATCTGTATCTCCACCCTCATCAATAATCACATCAGTTTGAGGTTCAGTAGCTATAGCATCAGTAAGCACAGCATTATCAGCTACATTCTCACTATCCACCACCTCTTTCTCAATCACCTTCTCAACAACCTCCTTCTCTACTAACTCATCAGCAACATCATACTCCTGTTCACCACCATCTGATTCATCAGCATCATAACCATCTTCCCCATTCCTCTCCTCATCACTACTTCCATACATATCACATAAATTCTTCAAAGTATCCTCCCTCATAACATCATCCCTCACAACATTGACCACAGGCAGTGTCACAACCTCAATTTCCACGTGCGGGGTTTTACCACGAGGCGCGTGGCAAACCAGGATCTTAGTGATTAGTTGTACCAAACAACGTCTATATATTTTAAAAGACTTTATTGTGAAAAATTTAGGAAAACCATTTCAGAGTTAACGTATATCGTTTTGAAGTGCGGAAGCGTAACATAGCGTGAAAGATAAATCCCAAAGCAAAAGCAAATAGTCTAAGGTGCAAAACACGCGCATGCCATAAAAATATTAATTAATAAGTTTCAAGTTATGACGCAGTGTTTATGAGTGACCATGAATGCAACTCCTATCCATGCACTGGACTTTAGCGACCTGAGAAGACATGCTAAAACGGGTCAACACAACGGATGGTGAGTTCATAGGTTTGAGTTTAAAACAAGTTTGTTAAACAAACCATTAAGTAAGTAAACATTGTAAGTGATAAAGTAGGGATAATGTACGCATCAGTAATACCACTAGTTAATTAGGCTAGTAATCATGTTACATTAGTGTAAGTTCCATTGTGACCGAGGCTGACTTGTTAGTTTGTTTGCACCCACAGAGACTAATATAAGACTTGTGCATATTGGGTTTCTAGTAAATGAAGACACCCGGTGACTCCCTCTCCCGAGAGCCCCGAGGGGGTTCGTCAAACCCAGTAATACTACTACCTTTCATTACCCAGCCAATGTAAAATTTTTAACGGTCCAATGTGTATGGGGGACTTCAGTTTAAGTTCACATGAGGTATTAACAAAGTCTAAAATATCCAAAAATTATTGTATGCATGCTTTCTCCCCCCAAAAAGAGTAAGTAAAAAGAGGGACACTAAAACTCACCTTGAATGCAGTTCAAATGAAAGTCAACTGCTCAAGTCAAAGTTGTTCTAGTGCCAAAATCATACAAGCACTATAAGTATTTGCTAAGCGATTCCTAGAACCCTTAGTATCCAAACAATCCCATTGTTTATTATAGAAATTTGACCAAAGTTTGACTTTTGTTGACTTTTAAGCCAAATGTCCAAGATATTAACCGTTGACTAAAAAGTCCAAGTCTCGATGACTTAAGACTAAAATTTGGGTTTTGTTGACCGTTGACTAAAATATTGACCGTTGACCAAAATGTTGACCTTTGACCCAAAATATTGACGGATGGCCCGTTGTTGACTTCTGACCAGTTATATTTACTTTGAATAGTTAGATGATATTCCTAGTCACGACTTAACAACAAATCATATAATTTGCATTTAGCCACTTTTCATGCAATCCTATGACTAAGTCCAACATTTACCAAGTTCATTTTTTCACAAGTAAGACTAAACATTTAGTCAAATAGTTCCAAATTGACCAATAAAGTCAAAATCCAATCTACTACAACAATCTTAGTACAAACTTCAATTACCTTTACTAAGCCGTATGCTAATCAATTTGAACAGGTTTTAAGTCATCAAAACTGATTTTTCCAACCAAACAAAACATGTAAATAAATCACCAAATAATTCCCACATATACTTTCAAGTATTAGGTACAACATACATTTTTCTTATACTTTTTCAATACTCACAAACATATAGAAAATTAATATTCTATAGCAACCTATTTTCAGTCTCTATATTTGCACAACATAATACATATAGTTGCCAAAATTCCATATATGTCCAATTGATGCAAGACCAATGGTGTTGGGTTCCTACTTCAATCTATGGCCTTCCAGAAGTGGAATCACAACATTATCTATATTCAATCTCATGTTATACAATTTATAACACAACTCAGAAAAATTCTTTTTCAATCAGGATTGCAACCCGATTTTGTAAATTAATAAAACCTAGCCAAAATAAGTCCAAAACTTATGGTTTCTGACTTTTCAAAAACTAGACTCAAATTACTTAACCGTAGTATCAAAAATAATCAACAATACCATCGTATCTAAAAGTTATACAACAAACAATCTAGATCACAAAATCTGTCAGCAAGCAGATTCAAACCAAAACTTACAAAAAATCATGATTCTTATATCCCTATATTCCTCAATCATCAAGGAACCATTTTACATGATCAAAAATCATGTCTTTTCATTATTATACTCATTTAATCAAATAACAAATATATTCATATAAAATATTTAACTCTTTATATTACAACACAATAACCAAATCAATAAGATCAAACTTGGTCATCCTTGGTTTATTTTCAAAAATCCGATTATTTGGATACTTGTTTCATGTATATAAGATTAAAAGATAAGGAAAAACATAAGTTAAATATATATTACATTCGATTACCTAGTGCTTAATCCAATAATCCAACACACTTGCTTCCAAATTCACCAAAATGCTTATGATCTTTGAGAGAGTTTTTGGAAAATGAAAGTGTATGTGTGTGTGGTAAAGTGGACGGCCAAGGAGTAAAGAAAGGAAAGGTTATAACCCCCCTTATCATTTACACACTCATTAAATCATAATAACTTTAATCAAACTTTAGGTAAATTTATTTTATTTTATTTGTGACATTTTACAATTTTAAAAAGCATTTTCTAAGTAATTCTTTAATATATGGTTTAATAGTTCATCTAATTAATTGTAATGTAACACTTCATATGTTGTATCATTTTAATTATCCATCTTTCTTACAATATCATATAAGAACATAACAACTAGTCATGTAACATATTAAGCATGTAACACGATTATACACATCATATATTATACATGTAAGATATCATGTTTACTATAACATGTGTGACTAGTTTATTATTCTAGTTACCTTATAACATGTGTGACAAGTTTTTATACTAGTTACCAACAACTAGTTACTATTACCTAGGTCACCAATGACACGACCGACTCATTGTATGCATACATGACACTACATGCATGAGAGTTCATTAACATAGTTAACAGAACTAACTGGGTTTAGTTAACAGACTTAACCAGAAAATTTGCAGTTGTCACATCATCCCCTTGTTAAAAGAATTTTCATTCCGAAAATTGTACGAAGTTGCTCAAACGCTCGAAAGGAAAGAGAGGAAAAAAATTCCAGATTGTCACATCATCCCATTGTTAAAATAAATTTTGTCTCGTAATTTTGATCGTACCTAAGGTTTATCTTTGGGTTTAAATAAGTGAGGATACTTTCTTTCAGCTGATCATCGCGCTCCCGTGTGAACTCCGGTCCACGTTTCGAGTTCCAACGAACACGAACAATTGGGGTTTTGTTCTGTCTTTGTGTTTTTACTTCCCTATCCATAATTTCAATAGGTTCCTCTACGAAGTGTAACTTTTTATCGATCTCTAATTTCTCTAAAGAAACTATGAGAGTTTCGTTTGACAAATACTTCTTAAGGTTCGACATATTGAAAATGTTGTGTACTCCAACAAGTTGTTCTGGTAATTCCAATTTATATGCCACAAGGCCAATTCGTTTAATAATTTCGAGTGGTCCTACATAGCGCGGGTTAGTTTTCCACGTTTCTTAAAATGAATAACACCTTTCCAAGGTTATACTTTTAAAAGTACTCTGTCTCCAACTTCAAATTCTAGAGGTTTCCTACATATATCAGCGTAGCAATTTTGGCGATCTCTGGCTGCTGCCATACGATTTCTGATTTGCACAATTCGTTCATTCGCTTCGTGGACTATCTTAGGCCCAGTTAGCTGGCTTTCACCTACTCCTGCCCAACAGAGTGGTGATTGACACTTTTGCCCGTACAGCGCTTTGAAAGTTGCCGCTTTTATACTCGTGTGGTAACTATTATTATAGGAAAACTCAACTAAAGGTAAGTGAGTTTCCTAGTTCTTACCAAAATCGATGACACAGGATCTAATCATATCTTCCAAAGTCTGTATTGTTCGTTCACTTTGACAATCAGTCTGCCGATGGTAAGCTGTACTCATATATAGGCGTGTACCCAACGCCTTTTGTAATGACTGCTAGAAATTCGAAGTAAATCGAGTATCACGGTGCTATATAATCGAAATTGGTACCCCATGGAGGGCGATAGTTTCCCTAATATAAATCCGAGCTAATCTGTCCATCTTATCGGACTCGCGAATGGGTAGGAAATGTATTGATTTTGTCAAACAATCTACTATTACCCAATTGGTATGTCATCCATTAGGAGTCTTAGGTAATTTGGTTATGAAATCCATAGAGATTTGTTCCCATTTACCCATTGGGATTACTGGTTGCTGAAGCAAACCAGATGGTTTTCTATACTCAAACTTTACCTTAGCACATGTCAAGAACTTTGCTACATATTTAGCAATTTCTTCCTTCATACCATGCCACTAGTAAAGTTCTTGTAAGTCCTGTTATCTAAATCTGGGTGCACAGAATACCAAGATTTGTGTGCCTCGTCCATGAACAATACACGCAAATTCCCATAACAAGGCCAAATCCCCCCGTTGTAATACCGAATTCCATCGGATTCGACTTATGACTTTCCATTACCACGCAAGGTTTCGAAATCAAAATTCTCTGCTTTTAAGGCTTCATGCTGAGCCTCCCGAATTCTTTTCGGCAACCTTGAATGTATTGTTAACTTCAATGCCCGAACGCTTCGAGGATTTAAATTTTCCTTACGACTTAGAGCGTCAACTACCACATTAGCTTTTCCTTGATGATACTTAATAGCACACTCACAGTCGTTGAGAAGTTCAACCCATCTCCTTTGCCTCATATTGAGCTCTTTCTGCTCGAATATATGCTGAAGACTCTTATGGTCAGTGTAGATGGTACATTTGTTCCATAAAGATAATGTCTCCAAATCTTTAGTGCGAAGACAACAGCTCCCAATTCCAAATCCTTAGTCGTATAATTTCACTCGTGGTCTTTCAGTTGTCGAGAAGCATTCACTATTACTTTCTCACATTGAATTAGTACACATCCGATGGAAGCGTCACAATATACAACAAAATCATCGAATCCATCTGGCAATGATAGAATCGATGTGCTACAAAGTTTTTGCTTAAGCGTTTGAAAAGCTTCATCCTGCTCTTCACCCCACTTGTACGTGGTGCCTTTATGGGTTAGAGTAGTGAGGGGTTTTGCGATCTTTGAAAATCCTTCGATTAACCTCCGATAATAACCAGCCAAACCAAGAAATAGGCGAATCTCGGTCGGCATTATTGGGTCAGGCAATCCTTAATTGACTCAACCTTAGCTGGGTCAACATGAATACCTTTCACGTTAACCACATGACCTAAGAATTGAACCTCTCAAATACAAAATTCACATTTCGAAAACTTTGCGAACAATTGCTCTTTCCTCAGGTGTTTCAAAATCAACCGAAATGTTGTTCGTGATCCTCCTTAGTCTTTGAGTATATCAGGAGATCATCAATAAACACAATGACAAACTTATCTAGATACGGTTTACAAATGCGATTTTTGAGATCCATGAATACTACCGGGGTGTTTGTTAACCCAAATGGCACAACCACAAACTCATAGTGACCATAACGAGTGCGAAATATCGTCTTTGATATGTCCTCTTCCCGAACTCTGAGTTGATGATAACTCAATCTATGATCGATTTTTGAATAATAATCGGATCCTTGCAACTGTTCAAAGAGATCATCAATACGTGGTAAGCGGTATCGGCTCTTAATCGTAACCTTGTTAAGCTCTCTGTAGTCGATACACATCCGGAAACTTCCATCCATCTTCTTTATGAACAATAAAGAAACTCCCCATGGAGATGAACACGGATAAATAAAACCTTTGTCTAAGAAGTCTTTATTGTTTCGACAATTCTTCCAACTCATTAGGGGCGAGTTGGTAAGGTGCGTGAGCAATAGTAGTTGCTCCCGGGGTTAATTCGATCTGAAATTGAACCTGTGTGTGAGGCGGAAGACCAGGTAGATCTTCAGGAAACACCTCAGGAAATCCCTAACAATACGAATATCCTCGTTTCGCTTCTCTTCCGTCCTCGTATCGGACATCATCGTCAAAACTACCAAGTATCCCTTACGCCCATGGCTGTACCATCCTCTTCTCCTTGAACGGTTAGGACTTCTCCATTAGTGATGGGAATACGGACTACCTTCTCATGATAGCCTATTGCGGCTTGATGTGCAGAAAACCAATCCATACCAATGACCACATCAAAACTACCGAGTTCAATCTATGTAAGATCAATGTCGAAAGTATTAGTGGACAATACTAATTTGCATTCTTTAAGAATCTGGGATACCTCAATGGTTTTCCCATTGGCGAGTTCAATTAAATAGCTTGACTCTAGAGTGAATGGGTTGTGTTCTATTAGTTTGCAAAACTTAGTAGAAATAAAACTTCTATCTGCCCCGGTGTCAAATAATGTTAGGGTAGGACACCCATTCAACATAAATTTACCATTTACAGTAAAAGAATCGGATAGAGTCTGACCTGATCCAATCATGAATGCCCATCCTCTTCCTTCTCCAACGGAGTTGCCATTTCCACCCTGGTTATCCTTTCCAGTGCCATTGTTCCCTCCATTTCTTTTATTCTTGAGTTTAGGACTGTGTGGCCTAAAATGTCCTTCTTGTCCGCACTTGTAACATTTCTTTGATTTCTCTTGAGCCTGTGGTTGCATATGCTTAAGCTCTCCCCGAAACTCTTGCTTCATGACCCGGCTTTCCAAAACGTTGGAAAGCTACTTTTTCACATTGGCCGATGTGGTGCAGATTGCACTTGTTACATCTAGGATGTCGGCCCTGATAACCCCCTTGATTCTGGTTGGGATTAAAGTGATTGTTTTTCCGGGTTGGTTTGAATCGTTTGTTTTGACGATGTTGAGTGTTGAATGAATATGATGCTTTGTTCCCGTGACTGTGGTTATTGTTGCTCTACCACTTACGTTTGTTTTCACTCGATCCTGCAGTATATTTATGTGGGGGTAATGCCCCTTGCTTGATAGCTGGCTCGGTTAGTTTATGAGCTAGACGAATAGTTTCTTGAATAGTATTCAGTCTAGACAAAGTTACCATTCCCTGAATTTGAGGGTACTAGGCCATCAATATACTTTTCAATCCTCTTGTAGGCAGGATTCACCATTTGTGGGAACAAGACAACAAGTTCATGTGATCGGTTCGTATAGGTTTCAATCTCTTAACCATCCATGCGAAGATTTCAAAATTCCTGTTCTAGTTTCTACACTTCATCTCTTGGACTGTACTCCTCTTTCAGTAGTTCCTTAAACTCAGCCCAAGTTAAAGAGTTGGCCATGTTAAGTCACATCATTTGCACCTGGGAACTCCAGCAGGTGAGGGATGCCCCCTCCAGAGTTCCTGAAGCAAACTTACATGGTTCTCATTTGGGTATTTGCACATGGAGAACACAGACTCTGATTTCTCTATCCAACATAACAACCCGACTGCTCCTCCAAAACTAGAAAAAACATGCGGCTTACAGTCCATGACGTTTTTGAAAGTACAACCGACTGGTCCTGAATTACATTAAAGGTACACTTAAGTTTCTATAATTGTGGATATGATCACTTAAGAAATACATTTGCCTGATTTTTGACAATTAGGTATGGAATTTTACCTCCTAGTGCTTGGCCTTGAACCTGGGCCATGGCCATTGCAGCCTTGACCTGCTCATTTATTAGTGCCGCCAACTCGGCCGGTGTCAAGTTAATGTTTCCACCACCACGTCCGTTGCGACCTCCATGACAGAACATATTTCTTCACTTTCACAGAATACAATAACGTTAGAATCTCCAATACCAACCAATATTCCAGTATAAATTAAATGACATGCAATCACATAACCACGACATTATAACTTTAGACAATAATACTTGAATAAATAACTTATAAAAACCGTTTACAAAGTACATAAGTTCAAATACAAAAAGTCCAAAAGTATTAGTTGGATGGGAACAACCCTCCCCATCTAGATTTATGAAAACTAAGCATGATACGAAACAAAGAAAATCCATCAATCAGAGTGAGTCACCCAAGACCCAGCACAATTAGCTAGACCTTCATCAGGGTCCTCCTCAGGATCCTCTTCAGGTTTGTGCTGCTCTTCTAACTCTCTAATGTGACAATCGTCAATTTCTGGTTAACTCCGTCAACTCAACTCCGTCAATTCAAACTTAAGATCACTAAATCTATAACGCACACTTCATTACATTTAAACTAGGGTTTAAATGACGCTTAACACTTACTACATGTGTAGTCTTTCGGGAATTGCACCGAAACGCAAACGAGTTGACGCAAACGATTGATAAATAAACGAAAAACGTCAAAACAGTAATTACGTGATAATTATGTGTTAGACTTATGTGTTATGTGATAACATGGTTATAAACGTTAACTCAAGATGTAAACTAGTTAGTTAAGTTAGAAAAACAACAATTGATAGTGGAGGGACTTGAGTGTAACTTATTATTATTATAAATATATACTAATAACCTTAACCCTAACCTATTCTCTTTCTCCCTAACCCCGATCGGAACCCCATACCCCCTCCCTCACGGCTGCCGTCCACTCTATACACACATTCAACCATCAAATCAAGTGTTTGATTGAAGAACTAGGTGCTAGGAAGGTATAATTGATCATCCTTCACATCCTTGTTAATTGATTTTGATGTTTGTTGGGTTAATTGTAAACCCTAGCAGCCGATTTTGGTGTGTGTGTATAGTTATTATGATTGTTGTTATTTGGATGATGATTTGATAACTAGATTGAATCTTGTTGCATGTAAATTGTTGTGTCTTTGATTTGAGTTCAAACACAAACCCTAATC